>NW_004524634.1:69124-77052 GCF_000260255.1 Octodon degus
GAAAGAAAGAAAGAAAGAAAGAAAGAAAGAAAGAAAGAAAGAAAGAAAGAAAGAAAGAAAGAAAGAAGAGTGAGCGAGCATAAATGACAAAATTTAGATAAAGGTAACCAGAGGTTTAAAAAAAAAGGATAAACCAGATAGGAAGTAATACTAGGAATAATAACATAGACTCACCTGCTTACAAATGCCTTAACTATTAAGATACTAGGAAATGACTTTGTCAGCCACTTTGTGTTGATATCCTAGAAAGCTTAAGTCAACCAACTTTCTTAAAAAGTACTTTCCTAACAGTGACTCCAGAAAAAAATAGAAAACCTAAATAATTCCTTAATCAGTAAAAGCATTGCATTACATATTTATCAACTTCACATGAGAAAAGCCCAGGTCCGCTAGGTTTTTATAGGAAACCTAACAAACACTGGAGAAATAAACTTTTCTGATTTACTAAAATGTATAGGAAAGGAAAAACCAGGAGTCTTCTCTAATTCACTTCATGGAATAGTACTAACTTGATTTTAATGGCAAAAATAAGAATATTAAAACCATCTTTCTAGGTCTTAGATGCATATTAACAATCTGTATTCCAGAAATACATGGATTCCCTCATCCATCAGCTGCTGGAGGAAGGTGTGAACTTCTCTGTCAGGGTTCCCATTGCTTTTTGTGGTATGAGGTCACGTGGCAGACATCATGGTGCCACACAGAAACCGAGTCCAAGCAAGGAAAAGGGTGCACTAAGCTGGGATCATGTCCTGGAGATGCTGAAGAGCCTCACTTGCCCCTTTATGAGTCCCATGTTGTTTTTTTCTCTCAAACATTTTTTCAAATGATATCATTCATTGGGAAAGCAGCTGTAAGTTATGAAAGAATGAGTTTCAGTCTGCATCAATACCAATATCAAAAGCTAAATGTTAAATAAAGGCGAAGTCCTCTATGCTCATTGTGAAAGTATAAAACTCCAGTGCCCTAAGGCGCGCGCGCGCACACACACACACACACACACACACACACACACAGTTAATCTCAAAAAGACCAAAGTCCACCCAGAACTTTTAAGTTCTTCAGTTAACCACAATAGGCAGTCATAGGAACAAGGCTGCCTTTCATACTAGAACAACAGAGATGGGCCCTCCCTCCTTAATTGTTCATCTTTTCAGTGGAAATTGCTCAGGAAACAGGGAGACCCAGCGCCGCACTCTCACTCCCAACCCACACACACATCAAGATCAAATTTTTTCACAATCTCTAAGAACTTCCTAAGGAAGGAATACAGAGAAGATGCCTTCCTACTTAGGTTCTTAGAAAAAAGCCCTTTCCGGGCCCCACCCCGGAGCTTGGCTACAACTGTCTTAACCCGTCTCCTGCAGTGTACTCATGTAGCAGACTGTATGGAGTGATGGGTTAAGCAAAACTGGATTCAAACACTGTTCCATAGGTAAACTAATCAATTGCTCAGGGCATCAGTGGGGAAACAATGTGGCTAATAAAATATATTGTATTGCTCAAATATTACAAATAGCCATTGGAAGCCTCGCTCTTGGGCCATGTCTCCTGGAAACTGTCTTAGTCACATTCTCATCACTGAAACAAAATACCTGATATCCACAGCTTGAAGAGGAGAGGTTTATTTTAGCTCAGATTTTCAGGTAGCTGGCTCCAAGGAGGAGGCATCATTGGAAGGACTGCCTAGGGGAAAGCTGGCATCATGGCGAAAAGTAGAGAAATAAGGGAGGAGTAGGAGAGAGGGAGGGAGGGACAGACAGACAGACAGACAGACAGACAGACAGACAGACAGACAGACTCTTCAGGTTACAGTCTCAGTGACTGACCTCTAACCAGGCCCTACCTCCTAAGAGCACACTCAACTGCTGGACTCATTAGTGAATGACTCCACTGGTGAGTCCAGTGTCTCCATGATCCAAACACCTTCTAAAAACCTCACCTCTCAACACATTATGCTTCTGTGGAGACTAAACTATAACAGATCTAAATTATAACAGAAACCAAGTTTCCAGACTGTAATAAGCCTAAGCCACATGGAGAAAGAGACATGAATATGTGAAGATGACAGCCCTACTGAACTCCTAGCTGACAGCTAGCACCGACTGTCATTCCTATCAGTAGGTTTTCTTGGATTTGTCATCCAGCTGATCCTTTAGATGACTGCATCCCAGTTGATGTTTGTTGGAACCACAGTGAAAACACCAAATGTACCCATAGAATCTGGCTAAATAACATAAACTGTTAAATCATTATGTTTGGGGGTGGCTTATTTTGTAGCAGTAGGTAACAAGAGATCTCACCAATGCTGATATTTTCACTGGCCACTGACGCTGTGGATGACCATAGTGGAAGCTCTCTATGACCAACTGCTGCTTGTAGAATCTGCCCTGCCAGCCCCGTATTCAATAGGGTTCCTTCTTGGTACTGGTCCTTGCCAGGATTGTCAGAGCCCTTTGACGAAGATTATAGCATTAGTTCAACTCCATCTCCAACACTTTTTACATCAAGAACTTCAAGGTATCTATGATGTGAGAATGAAACAAAGTTATGTTGATGTGAGAAGTAAATAGAACAACTCAAAGAGAACAGAACACAAGGAAATCTAAGGTCTTCCAGGAACCCAAAGGGAGGGGCTATTCTCTGTTTCACATCCATGTGCATTTCCAAGCTCTCCTCCTGCAGATCCAGATACTCATAATGACTCAAAACTCAGACAGCCTAAGTTGATTCAGATAGTCAACTAATAGCTGATGTGTGCCTTCGGCCTCAAGTGCGCCTGATGTTACTACATTCAAGAGGCATCTGAGAATCTGCATTGATTTCCTTTATTTCACAAGCTCGGAAAAACTCAAGTCTAAAGACAGCCATATGGCTAGACAGAGTCCCTGAAAGTTGCTGAAAAGGCCCTGATGGATCTGGCTGCAGTTCAGCAACCTGAGACTCCTACTGCTCAGAACACTGGAGGGCCAGAGGAGCCGGCCCCTAGGAAACTAAATGCCACTGTACCTTTACTCAAGTGAATCTTCCTTGTTTGTGCATTCTGTGCATCTACTCTATAAACACTAAAGACAATGTATCTTGTATATGATTTTAGTATTGCCTTATTTCTCTGCTCTATTCACTTTTCAAATGTTTTCATTTTTTCAGCTTTATTTTATAAATATCTCCAAGTATTCTCATCTACTTCACATGATTGTCACTTCTAAAGATGAACCAGCATTTCACTGTGCTAACTGTTCAATAGGTTGAAACAAGCTTGGCAGTATTCCTTAGTAGCAATGTTAAAAAAATCTGAAGCTTCTCACTTTAAAAAGCTATAAATTTTTACTCCAAATAATAAATGCACACAGTTTAAAATTCAAATGATCTAAATCTTATAACAAAATGCTCTCATTTCCTCTTTTTCATTTATTCTACCCTTTAAAAAGTCTGTTTTAGCTAACATTTCTCCACTCACACATTGGCATATTTCTAAATGATTTGAGCACAACAATAATACATGTTCAATTCATTAGTACCAGACAGTATCCATTGATTTTCTATTGTTAAAGTGAAACTAGCTCTTCATAGTTAATTGCATCAAGGTAGCTATTCATTTCCTTCTCGGCAGTATCTTTTTAGAAAGCTCCATTCTCCTATCTAGACCAGTCGTACTCCAGTTCATCTGTATAACCATCATCCTGTTCAGTCCTTTCCTGTCAGCCTCAAATTCCTCTTTCAGAGTTCTCCCAAGAAACAGAAGCTACAAGTGAGTCAGGGGCTTGTGAATGCTGAGAGAGACGGAGACAGAGCCACAGAAGTGAAGACAGACAGAGAGACAGACAGGAAGACAGAGAAACAGAGAGGACTTAAAAGAATTACCTCACACAGCTGTGGAACCTGAGTCATCCAAATCAGCAGGCTGAAGACCCAGGGAAGAATTGACATGGTAGTCTTGTTTTTTGTTGTTTTGTATTGCATTTAAGACAGGGTCTACAGGGTCTCACTGCATAGATCAGACTCGTAGTGATCCTCCTGTTTATAGCCTCTGAAGTACTGGGATTACAGGCACGAGTCACTACGCCCAGTCTCAATCATCTCAGTAAACCCCTGGGGCAGGGCCACCACAGCAGGCCTGGGAATTGAACTCCTAGCCCCTGCTTCTGCCTAAGCAGATGCTTTAATTCTCTGAGCTATTTGGCCAGCCCTAAAATTGGAGAAGAGTTTTGTGGGTTTTGTTTTTGTTTTTGTTTTTGGCTAGCTCAGGCTGCCTCAAGGGCTAGTCTGGCGAAACTTGAGGAGCTGGGAATTGAACTGCTGTCCTTTGCGCCTGACTGCGTTTGCCCAAGCGGCGCTTTAAACAACTGAGCTATTGGGCAAGCCCCCTGATATTGTAGTCTTGAGTGCCAATGCAGCTTGGTTGGAGCCAGGCAGAAATTCTACTTCTTTGATAGTCTCCAGTGTCTTCTCTCTTTTTTTTAATGTATTTAATATACGGTCTACAGGGTCTCACTACACAGATCAGACTTGTAATGATCCTCCTATTTTCAGCCTCCCAAGAGCTGGGATCACCAGTGTCTTCTCTTAAGGCCTTCAAATGAATAAATGCGACTCACCCACATTATCAAAGGTAATCTGCTTTATTGGTTACATCTATGTGACTTGATTTTTCCCTCTAGAATCTTATAAAATAGCTCTTTCCCAAGTGTTCTGAATTTTAAGCATAAACCCAGATAGGTCTATTTTTAGCTCACATTTAGAGACTCAGAAGACCCTTTCAAACTAAAAACTTATATAGTCTTCATCTTAAGAAACTTTGTTATGAAATCTCCCTTTATTTTTCTGTCCTTTTGTGATTGTGATATTCAGATGTTAGGCCTCCTATATGTGTTCATTATTTCACTTGTGTCTTCTGCTTGTCTTTTCCATTGATTTCTTTTTTCTACTCTGCTTTCCAAAAAGTCTTTGAGCTTGTATTACAATTATTCTGTTGAGTTTTTTTCAATGTTACTATTGGGCTCTAATTTCTAAGAGTTCTTTTTTCTCTCTGGATTTTTTTTTCTAGCATCTTCTTCTTCCTTTATAGATGTAATTTTTTTAACCCTCTGACAATAGCAATTGGAGAATTTCCTCTTCCAAAATAACCTCTGTTACCTCTCAGTGTACGCTTATGTGCTTTCACGTATGTGCTTTTGTCTCCAGATTTTGTAACAGTCCTTCCGTAAACATATGGTATAAAGAGGACCAAAAACTACAGTGAAGATTTAAATTAAAAAGTTTATTACAGTAAAAGACATATCACCTTCATTTTCCCTTAAACTAATATCCCTTGCTTCAAATACACCTCGCACTGCATTCTTGCTACTTTCTGAAGCAGTCTTCTTTCCTGAGTATCTTTAGTTGCGTTGCTGTGCCTTCCTCAGGGCCCTAAATCAGTTCAATACATTTACCTCTCATGGCTATTTTGAACTTAGGGAAGAGCCAAAAGTCACATTCAGGTGGATAAGGACCCGCTGTAATGTTTTTCACAAGCCTGTTTGTCCATTGGACATCACTCAGCAGTAACATTCACCACATTAGTAATCACAACTTGTAAAGACACTCACAAAAGAAAAATTCAAGAATTGCTTCAAAAAGTGACCCCAAAAATGAGACTAGTGAATTTGAATAGAGGAGGAGTATTCCAAGAGATATTAATTGCAATGTGTCTTTCATAGTAACAATTTTTTAATGTAAACATTCACTGTGTATTTCAATTACACCTCATAGTTCTTGCTTATCAACAGCTTGAAACTGTTGGTAAAGCCTGTCTTCTTTATACTTCACTACAGAATAATTGGGCAGGCAGTTTCAAGGAAGTCCTGATGCTAGTATCCTTAAGATTTCCTTGCCAAGTTCAAATTTTCCCAGTAGAATTCATTCCAGTCTGCTACCTGGAAGGTAAAGTTGGGATGGTTCTCAGCTCAAGTGGGTTGTACAACAAATTAAGCAGGATCTCTCTCTGGGCTGATATGGACTGATAAATGCAATGTGCTCATTTATTGCAGAACTCTGGATTAGCCAGAATCTGGCTGGGCCCAATGTTGAATGAGTTTTTAATCTCTGTGTTTGAGGTGGTTGTTAAGAGGGCTTTGAGCTGGGGTTTTGTACTGCTCTTAACTGAATCAAGAAATATATTGGACTGAATTTATTTTTAAGCCAAACTTGGCCATGCTTCTATGGGGGTTTTAATGTGATGAAGACAACAAAGCTTTAACTGTTTCTCTGCTGAAGGTGAAGAGAGTCTGGTTGATGAGATGCTATCAGGGCATCTTACTCAGATTATGGTTCTAGGCTTGGCTTTATTACAGTTGCCTTTGTTTTCCTGTCATCCAAAATCATTACTCAGCTGTTTTAGATTCTTCAGAAACTTTGTTATTCCAGATGATAAATTGGTTTTGGAAATACATTCATGACATTTTACAGATGTTGGTCCAGAGGACTAGTGAAACCTCCAAGAACCTACAAACTTGACTGACATAAATTTAATGGGTTGTCAGGATGATAGCTTGGCATTATAAGTGCCTGCCTGTTAAGGGCAAGGTTGTGAGTTTGATCCCTAGTACAAAAAGTAGTAGTAGTAGTAGTAGTAGTAGTAGTAGTAGTAGTAGTAGTAATAAATAATAATAATAAATTTAGTGAGCATTATAAAAGCTGTCCATTTTGTAGCAATTATTTCTTTTTTTGGTGGGGGAAGGGCCTACAGGGTGTTCAGGGTCTCACTACTAGATCGGACTCGTGCCCATTTACAGCCTTCCAAGTGCTGGATTTACAGGCACGCGCCACCACACCCAGTCTCAATTGCCATCTCAGCATGCCCTGGGGGCAGGGCCAGACCTGTAGGCACAAGGATCGAACCCCTGGCCAGCCACTGCACCTGCTTGCAGGTGCTTTAATCCGCTGAGCTATTTGGCTGGCCTTTTTTTTTTTTCTTTCTTTCTTTCTTTAGACATAGCAATTATTTCTAAGGGGGAAGAGATCCCAGTTGTTCTTGGATAGTCTGTGTTATCTAGATCATTGCCAGGCATCATCAAACATAGCCGTTTCAGTGGGATTCTTGAAAGGTTGGACAGCACTTATCAGAGCACAGCGTTGTGTTTGACAGCTTGCTGAAAAGGGCTGGGTCACAGTGTCAGAGATGATGGGGGCAAAAGAGTGAATCTCTAGGAGACCGACAGATAGACAGGTCATATTTAGTAACTGTCCTTTCTGAGAAGGAAGCCTTGCACATTCAGGCACAGGGATTTGAGCAAAAGCTTTGGCACGACAGCTTTCTGGAAGACAAGGAACTTGAAGTGCTTGACATCCTTAAAGATTTAAGAATTTTTCTTGCAGTAAACAGATCATTCAAACGCTAACAAGTTACACATTTGTGGATGTCATCTCACACCCCTCATATTCCTGCACTGTAATTCTTCTTGGTGACCCAGGGACACTTTTAACTCATTGGTGAGATTTCCTCGTGGCTTCTCCTCCTGACTTCCTCAGTATGTGGCACTGTTGACCACTTCCTCCTCTAAGAAACTCTTCCCTGCCTTAGCTTCAACATGCATGGTTAATTTTCTCCTGAATGTTTTCCACCCTAGAAACATCAATCCATATTCTGGAAACACTGTGCACCTTGTTTTTCCCAACTTAAGTTTAAGAAGCAGAGAAGTCCCTTCCAAACCCCATATATCTCTTCAAATCTTTAAAAGGCTATCAAATCTCTTCTAGAACACGGTGTTTTTCAGCAGGCATTAGCAACCAAGACGCTCCAAGTCCCATCAGAACAATGAGAGGTTCCTCAAGAGGATGGTAACATTTAAGCAGGAAGATTTGGACAGGTTATAGTATTTAAACCTTCCCCTGGGGCTGGAGAGATGGCTCAGTGGTCTAAGGCACCTACTTAGAACAAGCTTGGCAAA
>NW_004524634.1:77152-84931 GCF_000260255.1 Octodon degus
CTCTCTCTCTCTCTCTCTCTCTCTCTCTCTCTCTCTCAAATAAATAAAAATAAAAAATAAACCTTCCCCTAATTAATTTTTCTTGAAAGTCATCATTTCCAAAGTGTGGGTTCTAATAAATATTACCTAAAAAGAAGACTTTTTCAGTCAAGAAAGTGAAGGAGACAGTTAAATAATTTTTCCTAAAGAAATTCCCAAGGGCTTCATGTGATAATAGACATGCATTAGTTATCTATTATGAGATAATCAATTGCCCCAAAATTAGAGGCTTAAAGTACAAATAGACATTATTTCATCATTTCAGTGAATCAGGAATTCAGGAAAAGCTTAACAGAGTGATTCTGCCTTGAGGTCTCACGTGAGGTTGCAGTTGAGATGCTAGACAAGGCTGCATACTCTTGAAGGCTGACCAGGGCTGTAGGATCTACTCCCAAGGTTGGCCAACTGATGCTGGCTATCTGCAGGGAATCTCAGTTTCCTTCCACCTGGACTCCTCCACAGGGCTGCTTGGGTGTTTCCTGAGAAGGCAGTCAGTTCCTCTGGAATGAATGACCCAAGAGAACAAGAGGGGAAATCAGCTTCTCTGGAACCTAGGCTCACACACCATCACTTCTGCAATATTTCATCGACTACCGTGTTCCTCACTCAGTGTGAGAGGGGTTATATATACAGGAGGTAAGGGACATGGAGGGCCATTTTAGAAGCAGGATAGAGCCATATATTGAATTAACATTAATGGAACACGCCAAGACACTAGGGTTTTATGGTTTACTCATTGTGGAAAACTACTGTGAGTGAAAGGGTCTTAGAAAGTAGGGAGGCTTAGGGGCTTATAAGGGTCTTTTAGGCTTAGAGGAAAGCTACTATGGGATAAAGGTCAAAGAGGCTCACCTTTGGAGGGGAGGATGCGAGTCCGACTGGAGGAAAAATCCGGAAAGAATCTATTTATGTGCCTGTTCGTAGAAGGACTCCCAGAGTAGAAGACATAGAAGCAAGATTTAGGGTCTCACCAGGAACTTGGGCTCAGAGACCACTCACTCTAAAGAAGATTTTCCAGTTAAGAAACCCTCACACAGGATTTCCTCACCAGTCTCAAACGTTTAAACCAAAGCTGTTTTACTCCCACTACCCTATGCCAAACATGCAGAGAAAAAGTCAAAGTTCACAGGCTGAAAGGAAGAACTGTTTTCACAGAATCCCTAAAATATGGAGAAAGAGACAGACCACAGGGCTCAGCACTTCGGAGCTGAAAGCATCCAGAGTGCCACATCCTGTGACATTGTGTGTGCTTTTTTCAGGGCTGTTTTCAACAGGACCTCAACATGGTCATTGGCATCTGTGCCGAGACTACGTAAGGCCACTTGAATGATTCAGATCACAAAAGTCTTTGTGTTTGCGAAGGTCCCAGCCTGGCGTCAGAACCACAGTGCTTGGAGGAAATGAGTTCTCACCAAATGTTTTATTTACAGTGACGATGTCCACAGATAGAAAAAAGAGAAAGTATACAAAGGAAAACAAGGATGGAGAGTGGTCACGAAGAAAACAAGGGGAGGTACGAGATTAAAAGGGAAGGAATTTTTAAAACGTGAAGCTTATCTGAAAATATTACAGAAAAACAAATGTATACCCTCATTGGAAGTCCCCAGACTCAGCCCTGACGGCCCAGCCACTTTCCCAAACGCCCCAAGTGAGCTTTCAGCGTCACTCACCACAAGGTGGCGCTCTTTGGACTTTCTTCCCCCAAAAAAATATGAAAGGGGGAAGAGGGGAGGGAGAAAAGGCAAAGCACTGCCCCAACCAAGAACAATTTGAAAACCCACCCCATAATACTTAAAATCTGGGACAAAGAACCGTCAGGACGGAACTGCTTCGATTGCAAAACCTCGGCGCAGCCTGGGGAGCATCCCGGCGGCCTGAACCCAGAGAAGCCCCTTGAAAATCGAGGAGTACAGTATTGGGATTCTTGAAACCTGAAACCTAGAAACAGAACCGCAGCGGAAACCAGAGGGAAAACCTTGAACTGCTCCAGACAATTGCTTCCGGGGAGTTTGGAAGGAGCGAGGGGGACAAGGGCCCGGCTGCAGCGCCCCGCGGATGGGGCGCCCCTGAGGGTCGTGGCGAGCGCGGAAGCGGAGGCCGGGCTGTCGCGGGGCTGCAGGTCATGGCCACGGCGGAGCGCAGAGCCCTCGGCGCGGGCTTCAAGTGGCTGTCTTTGGCAACTCTTGCACTCATCTGCGCCGGGCAAGGGGGCCGCAGGGAGGATGGGGGTCCAGCCTGCTACGGGGGATTTGACCTGTACTTCATTTTGGACAAGTAAGTGCTGGGGTCGCTGCAGCCTAGGCAGGGCTGCCCAGCAGGGTCGCGTTGGGACCGGAGCGCATCTCGGGGACCTGAGGGGCCGCGGGAGGTGGTGGCAGCCAGCGCTGCGCCTTTGTTGAGGCGCGCTCCTCCCATCCTCTCCGGCGCTGACCCAGCCCTCCGGGAGGCGACGCTGCCTGTTTGTCGCCTCTTGGGTCTTGCTTTCCGTGACCTCGAGCAAACGAGAGACTCGGAGGATGCTATTGGCTTAGCCCTGTTTGTGTGACTTCTTCCCACGTTGGCGATGAAGGCTTGCTTACCAGGGGCAGATCTTGCAGCACCTCTTACTGTAGTTAGAAGTAAGCGCGGGCATTTCAAAGCCAATCGTCTCTTTTTAAAAACAAAATGCATTCCCTTTGTTCCTGATAATATAATGCATCTTCTTTCTAAGCGTTGAGTGAAAACATCAGTCAGGGGTTCTCAGCCTCTGCAGTGCTGAGTCTTAAGCTTGGTGATTCTTTGTTGTGGAGCTGTCCTGGGAGGTGCAGAATGTTCAGCAGCACCCCTGGTCTTTATCCACTAGATGCCGGGCCACTTTGCCCCTTCTCGGTTACTGGTGACACCCAAAAACGTCTCCAGACATTGCCAGATTACAGTATTCCCAGCGAGTAAATTCTCTCTTTCCTTAGGCTTAGAACCCAGATATAGACAAATTCAAGCTTTTGACTAATGGGCTACCCGGGAGATGCAGGAGCGCTGGTTTCCTTGCTAAAAGGGATAGCGTTAGGCTTCAGAACTTTGTTCAGGGAAGAACTGAACTCTAACCAATTAAACACTTCCCAGATCCCCAACCGTTTGCCAAGCCGCAGGCACCCAGAAGCTTCATGCTTTCTGCTGAAAACCAACTTTAACAATAAAAAGCCCCTCCAAGAAGATCCCTGCTCTTTAAAACTGCTAGCAGTCGGTGCCAAGGAGAGGCACTTGCACTTACAATGGTAGGGAGATGAATTTCACAGAGTGGAAAGTTTTGGGGAGTTGGAAACAGAGTCCTGCAAAATAAGCTGGCCAGCTAGACACCAGATGTGCTTTGCAGTTGCCCCTGGAGTTTGGTTTTTCCGTAAAGGCTGTTTTGAATCCAGATTCTTTGGATGAAAAGTGAGATCTCTTTCTTGCAGATTTATGAGAAGGTGGATACTGAAAATACAATCCAATGCTAAGAAATGGAATTTCTTCTGTTACTTCCAGGGGCTGAGAGCACTAGCCACAGACTCAGGGATGGTGTCTGAAAGCACTCAGATGCTCATCATTTGTGCTGTTTAAAATACTAACTCAGGGGGACATACAAGGAAACCTAACTGGTCAGAAGCACCATTCGCTGTGTGGCATGACTGCATCCTATAAAGATAATCCATTCTTCCTGAATTAACTTATAAAGTGAATTAACTTTTCAGTGTAGTCCAAGTTCTGAAATTTATTTGACTGGTGGGAAGAATTTAATAAAATGACTTTAAGCTTTTCTTAGAGGGGGAAAAAGTTTTTAAAAAAAGAGCTAAAATATTTTTGAAAAATAACAAAGAAACATTTTCTCTCCCATATTAAAATGTTGGAAGGCAAATTAACAAAAACTGGATGGTGAAGACCAAGGGTTAGGTAGACACAATAGAAAATCTAGATGTAGATCCAAGTACAACTCAGCATTTAGTAGAATTTCAAATCGGTACGGAATGAACTCATTGTTTTCCAAAGTGGTTTTTGGACACATGGTTTATAAAATGGGGAAAGAAAAAGGTTTGATTTATACTTTACATCACAAATCAAAATAAATCCCAGAAGGATTAGAGCTTTAAAAGTCTAAGTGAAACTATCAAAGAACTGGAAGATAATTTAGATGAGTGTTACTGTAACCTTAGAAGATAATTTAACAATTATTAAAGTAGTCCTAGCTTTAGCATTTTTAAAGCATGACAATAATGCAGGTACTATAAAGGAAAGAGTAGAGATTTGAATAAATTAAAATTGCATGTTCTGTAAGTGAAAAAGACCTCAAATGAAATAGTCACTCTCTGAAGACTGATCCCAAAATGTAAAAAGTAAGGAGCTGGGTGTAGTTGGTGGCTCAGTGATAGAGTGCTTGCCCAGCATGCATGGGGCCTGGACTCAGTCTCCAGCACTGCCTTCCCATATTAATGAATTTTAAAAATATACACAGTGGTTTAAAAAAGAGCCTACCTGCATAATTCACAAAAGAATAATATATGTTAAAGACAACAAGTGAACAAAAAAGTTCAACTTCACTAGTAATCAGAGAAATGAAAATAACAAATGACATATAGTTTTTATTAGGTTGGCAAAGACTTTCAAAGAATTACTCAGCCAGCCCCGCCTTCAGAGCACGCTGAGACGGCAATTGAGACTGGGCGTGGTAGTGAGCACCTGTGATCCCAGCGCTTGGGACGCTGAAAACAGGAGGATCACTACCAGTCTGATCTGTGAATTGAGACCCTATAGATCTTGCACTAAATACATTAAAATAAAAGAATTACAGTATTGAGGATTGACCAAAGTGTGGGCACTGTCATATGTTAATAAGGAAAATATTAATGAGTGTTCTTTCTAGGCTTGTCCTGTCCAGTAGGATTTTCTAGGGTGGTGGACTGGCTTCATGTCTGTGCTGTCCAGGATAGAAGCTGCTAGACATAGGTAACTATTGAGCACTTTGAATGTGGCTAGTGACACCGAGGAAGTGATTTTTTTTTAATTTTTCTTAATTTAAATTTAGATAGCCACATGTGAATACCACATGCAGTAGTATAGACAAGAAGATAATTTGGTAACATGTGTCAAATGGTTTTAGAAAAACCAAGACTCTGACTTTCACCCTACAGTTTCATATTTTAAAGAAGAAAATCCAATGGACACAAGAAGCACCTAAATGTATGTTCATGACAGTTCTGCCTATAAAAATAAAAGATGGTAATTACTGAAATTTCCAACAGTAGGAGATTTAAGTAAGGCATGGCATATGAAGAATATTGACAATGCATTCTGTATTATGCATGCTGGTTAGATCTTTTAAGAAAAAGGCAGAGAGGGGGCCTGCCCCTTAGCTCAGTTCTTTAAGTGGCTGCTTCAACAAAGCAGTCAGGCTCAGGTTGCTGTGGTTCGATCCCCACAACACAAGACAGCCAGTCATGCCTTGAAGGCATTCGGCACAAAAAAAAAAAAAAAAAAAAAGAAAAAAGAAGAAAAAGGCAGAGTGCTTAAAATATACTCGGGTAAAATTACATTAAACATTATATTATGAGCCTACCTTTGTAAGAAGTTAAATACATACATGCATATGTCCATATTTATCTGAGATGATAAAGGTATTTCTCTCTAGAAAACAGCAGTTTTAACTTGTTTTTATACTTTTCTGAAACTTCAAAATCTTTTATAAAAACTTTTTTTTTTTTCGGAATGAGGGATTGAACTCAGACCTTTGCACTTGCCAGGGAAGTGCTTATTCTACTGAGCCATCTCCTGGCCCCAAAACATTAATTTTATATTCAATAAAGTAAGTTATTTTGAGTTTTTTAAAAACTGAAGAGTGGAGAGGATCTCTAACCAGTGCACTGAGTTTGCCAGCCCTCCCTATGACAAAGGAAGTTGCTTCTTTTATATTTAATCCTGGAATGAATCTTTAAATGTATTATTACTTCCTTTGAAAAACATTAAGAATCCAAAAATGTTCAAGGAGGAGCAACAGTGAAAGAACTTTACAGGCATGTAACTTTACATTCAGGTGGATACCTCTGACTTCCTTTGGTTGTCTTACTGCCTGAAGACAGGGATACTTGTAGGCTAAAAATAAACAACATGCTAGAATTTAGTATGACTGTGTGTACATTCCAGCCTGCCATCTTGATTTATGGGATTATTGAATCTAGAACTCAGGGATGGGTTGACAGACTGTCTTGCCAAACTGGCCTCTGGGCCATACCTAAAGATATGTTCTTCTGTCCTAGAAAGAAGCTTCTAGGACATTGCTGTTCAGCACCCAACCACAGCAGAGTGGGAAGGGAAAGAATGACTCGTTTTTTTCCTTGGGCTTCTCAGATCCTTTGGCTGGTGAGACACTGTCTGCAGGCTGAAACCAGTGGATCACAGGGAATTAAATCCACCACTGTCCTTCTCCCCACCCCTGAAACTCCCTTTCTCCCTGCAAATGGTTCACTTTCCCATGGCATTAAATCTCAGCTCATTTCAGCTTCGAGCAGATGCAGCTCTGGCCTGGAGGGAGCCCAGATTATACATTTAATGGAATGTCGTGTTTTCTCAACCAAGAGCAAAGACAGAGTAATGATAACCTAGAACACCACAGTAACACAATAGGGCATTATTAGCAGCTTTGGTGACGGGGCTGCACAAGGCTTTACACTGGTGGAATTTCATGTTCATTTAAACATGCTTTTCTGGTTATAGTCAGGAAAAGTAGAATGCTGGGAATTCAATCAGGGGTTTGAAAAGTCAGATTTGGAAGGTCTCTGTCCAGAGAAAAACAGTAAAGAAACAGCTCACCACTTTTAAGTCTTCCAGGGGTCTTCAAAGATTAATGCACTCCATTTGGCCAAACTTTCCTCTCTCCCAGGGACCGTTTTTATGATAGCATATATTTATATATCACATATTGGTCTGTTTTATAGAGAGCTATTAGTCACTTAAATGAAGAAAGTGGATTTTCCATTCTGAGTCTCAAGAAAGGGCTGGCTTTGGAATATGTGCCTTAAAGACTTCAAAAATAGAAAGTGTGGAAGACAGCAGGACCATGGAAGAGGTGGTGGGCTAGGAAGTAGCAGTAGGTGCTGAACAGCCTTTTCATAGGAATTTTCAAAGCCAAGGCCTGCCATATCTTTCCTGTACCCAATAGATCGCTGTATATTAAAGGGCCCACCACACTTTGTATGCTCCTGCCTATGAGAACCCCTTGACTCCCCTCTTCCTTTTGCACAATTTTTTCTCCTTTTTTCCACATAAAGAGACCTCCTCCTGTCACTCCAGCTTCCAGCTGCAGCATCCACCACGGATGGCCCCATGGTAGTGCTGTTCGGTAGGACCATTACCATGTACAATATTCCACATACATAGTCATGAAACAGATTTTTATAGCATTAGATTAAGAACCTCATTACCAGATACAGTATTGTCTTTGTGAGGAGGGGTACACTTTCTGGGTTTCCTAAGTGCTAACTTAGGAATCTTTAGAATCAAAATTTATGTGAGTCACACTAATTCTCATGCTCATTCATATGAGCCTCAGAGTCAACTTTGTTTTGTAGGGAGGGCAAGCAGGACTGTTACTAATGTATGGATGAGAAACCTTTGTTCCACCCAAAGACTAGGACTAGGTCATGGTAGGGGCCAACACAATGTCTACTCTTGACTCCTAGACCATTTCTTTCTTTTTTTTTTTTTTTTTTTTTTTTTTTTTTGCTGTACCGG
>NW_004524634.1:85031-95375 GCF_000260255.1 Octodon degus
GTTTATTCCACTGAGCCATCTCCCCAGCCCCTCCTAGACCATTTCTTCCTGCTCGTCTCTCCACTGTGAAATTGGGCTGTAATGAGGAGGTCGTGGCAGTACAACTAGAGCGTCTGGGTGGGTTCCAGGAATTAGAACTCCCTGCATCAGAGTTTCAGTAAGTCATGGCACAGATGGCAACTTAGATTGCTTAATTGAGGAACTACTGCTTCACTGTTCAATCAGCTGGAGGCAATTGAACATTTCAGGAACTCTAACCCCCCGTGGCCCAGTGAGATGCTGCAGACAGCTGGGGGACTGGCTGATGAGTCAGATCCTGGGGGATAGTCAGGAAATCTTCTTATTCTGCCCTTAGAGATTCAACTCATTAGAAATTTGCTCAGATTGAATTTTCTGGAAAAGGAAAATTAGAGTTTATAGATATGTTAAAATGCATATAGAGATATAGCTCGACACTTGGAAGATGGGTTAGGAGTGAGGGAAACCCTTTTGGAGCTCTCAGTTATAACAAACAGCCAACTTCAGCATGCATACCACAGGCTTACCATCACTGGCTTAGAATAATGAAAATATAATATTGGCTCTAAATAAAGAAAACAAAGAATCCATTAGAAAGCACCTCAAAAATGCTACAATCATAATTTTAAGAGACATCAGAAAAAATGTCTCTCAGGGACCAGAATGTTTTTGTGTTTTTTATTTTAAGTGAGATGAATTCTGTGGTTGGGTTTTGGTTTTTTTCTTTTGTTTTGTTTTTTGAGACAGGGTTTCACTATGCAGTTCAGGCTGGCCTTGAACTCGCTCTATAGCCCAGGCTGGCCTTGAACTGACAACAATCCTCATACCTCAGTCTCTCTCAGGAGTACTGGGATCACAGATGTGTGCCACCATGCCCAGCTGGCATGTGACTGGTTTTAAATGTTCCACTAGATTCCAGGTTGGAGAGGGCCTATCAGACCAAGCAATGATTGGCAGAAATGCTTACAATCCTCAAGGCCCGCCATATAGGTCAAAAATAAAAGTAAGCAAGGTGAAAGTATTTTGTTTTGTTTTATGTTTCTGTCTGGGTCAGCCAAGTAATTACTTCTACTTTCCTTAGCTGTGGAGAACTGGTAACACTCAGCGTCAACCTAAAAATAGAATCCAGGAGTGCTGGAAGGAGGCAGCTGTCCTAAGATAACCTGTAATTATCTCCAAATGCTAAGGACCCCTAGTGATCTAAGAACAAACTCTGGCACCTCTTAGACAGACTTGGCTGCTACATAGGTGCAAGTGTGATATCCTGTATACTAGGGTTTTTTGGGTTTTTTTGATGATTTTATTGAGAAACAAATAGCAATGAGATAGTTTCAAAACTGATTAGTAGGACAGTTTCAATAATTAATACATAGCATATGGTTGTCTTCTTAGTGTTTGTTCATAGTACAAGGTGCAAACATGATATCCTGTCCACAAACACTATTAATACAAATCTTTCTATTCATTGAATTAAGAGAAAGTAGCTGTATATCTATCCTATTTTGAATATACAGATAGAAAATGGTCCTTCATTTGTATCCCCTATTTTTGTTTAGTTTTGTCAGAGACGGGTGTTCCATTGCCATTTAAATATTGTAGGTGCATGAATTCAGAAAAATAATCCAATGTAGTCCAGTAGTCCATAATAGTAGTGGGTTATCCGTAGGACTGGCAATGTCAGAAGTTGTTGACTTGAGCCTTTTACAGCTCAGCCTAGTAATATGGCTTTACTTTTTATACCTCGCTTTTAAACTTTTTCCTGGATGGTTAAGACCAAGATAAAGGAAGACCTATATAACAAGAAATGTAACTTTTGTATCTGACAAGGTCAGTCAAGTCCCCTCAGGATTTATCCTGAAACCCTGTACCGCAGTTTGTAGCACCTTTGTCAGTGTCAGCCATGTGAATGAGTCATGGCCATTACTTGACCAATTTGCTCTCTGTGAAAGCCTGAGAGAATGTTTTCTCTCCATGTGATTCTCCTTAGGTACATTCTACATCATCGATCACTTTCTTCTGTGGCCCCATAATCTCCTTGATCAGAAAATTTGGGGCACAACTGAGTTACATGATGTTACAGTACAGGTTCTCCTATGTCCTGAGTCCTCACTGACCTTGAAAGGCTAGAGCCAAAATTGTATGCTAGTTTATTTATTTTTTTTAATTTTTTAATGTATTATTTATTTTATTTATTTATTTTGTGTGTGTGTGTGTGTGTGTGTGTGTGTGGCCAGCTCAGCCCACCAGGGGGTGGGGCTGGCTGGCATGTGGTGCTGGGGGATTGAACTGTGGTCCCTGTGCTTTGCTTAGCTTAGCTTGTTCTAAGTAGATGCTTTAGACCACTGAGCCATCTCACCAGCCCCTGTATGCTAGTTTAGAACTGTGCTGTGTTTGGTATGGGGCCAAGACACTGGATTATACCTCTGCAGTAAGAGACAAAGAGGGTTTTTGCACATTACTTGATGCTTTTCAGACATGTCACATTCATATTGAAAAAGTAATTCAAGCTCTTCTTTTGGCTCATGTAATCCTTTTTCATTCATTTAGCACAAGTAGATACTCAATTGTGATCATAAGTGTGTACAGTAATAAAGGTGTGAGTAGCACAGTGCCTATTGCAAGCAATGTCCTGTTGGGGGGGGGGGTGCAAAGAATGCAAGAAAAGCAGGAAATGGTCCCAAACTACTGACATTTCAGGCAGAAAGACAGGGAAGGACTCCAGGCAGCCTAAGTTAAAAACCCAATGAGGCTTTGAGCAGAGGTAGACAAAGTCAAGTTTAGATCAATAAGAAGCCAAAAGTGTGGGGCCAGCAAGATAACTCAGCAGACTAGGCGCCTGCTTTGGCAAGAACAGGGACCAGGGTTTGATCCCTGGCACCAAACGCCATACCAGTCATGCCCCCAAGGAGCACTGAGCTGGCGACCAAGTCCGGGCATGGTGGCTCATGCCTGTAATCCCAGCTCTTGGGAGGCTTAAAACAGGTGGATCATTATGAGTCTGAGCTGCATAGTGAGGCCCTGTACCAAATACATAAATGAGGAAAAAAGAAGCCAGAAGTATAACAATTACCATGCCTTTGCTTCTTACAAGATGTTATGGTAAACATTTTGCCTGTATGGTAGCATTAAGTTTTTGCACTTCCCTTTAGGTCTGTACATTTCATGCAGAAGGAAACTGATGTTTAGAGAAGCAAGCCAAGATCACTTGAAATAAGAAAACTTTGTTCCAAACCCAAGTCTATCTGATTCAAAATCTACACACATAGATGGAAGGATCTGAATGGGCAAAAGAACATGGACTCAATCTGTAAAGGTTAGGTTATGCTGTAGTAGCAAGCGCCAAATTTTCAGCGACATGAAAGAGCAAAGGCATATTCTCTGCCTAGACTGCATGTTTGATGAGGGGCAGCAGGAGCCGCCCTGGTGGCTGTTCTGGGAGCCAGGTTGTTCTGGGGAGAGGCTGCTGCCTGGCACCTACTTCACCATCACAGCTGTGAAGAACAGAGTGCTGTGGGATGTCTCTCACACTGGCGACAGATGCTCCAGCCAGAAGTGACACACGTCCTTCCTCTCACAGCCTGTCAGCCAGAGCTAGTCATGTGGCCTCCCCCTAAGGGAAGGGACCAAAGAAATGTGTCCAGAGGAAAAGAAAAGCCAAATATGGTGGAGGCATTAAGTACCTCTACTGTAAACATGATTATACATTGCTGTAGCATAAGTAAGCAAGAAAGGAGTAGTTATTAAGTGAGATTTCTGGAGAAAGTTCAAAATTACTGTCAAACATGATATTTCAAATCTGCAAAGGGGACAGTAATGTCTCCCACTCTTTTCCTCCCTACCCTCCAGTTTCCATACTTTAGACAAGTACAGAAACATTTAGTGCAGTGGGTGGGAGCTAAATGAGATTAAATGGAAAGCTGAAAGAGATATTAGTCATGCTTCCATGCTACCTGAGTGTTATATGATGTATTTGAAAGATAAGAAGCTCTTTTTCTGTAGTTGGTGGGGTAGGAGGGAATTTGACCTCTTGAGATAGAGTGCAGCTCCTGGAATGTTATAGCAGCTGAGCTGAGAGGATGTTTATAAGCTACAGAAGTTGTTTTAGAGTTTCAATCAAGAGTGTCTGGGCTTCAACTTGTGTTTCTCAATGAGTATGGTGTAGGTCTCCTTCATGAGAGAGGATTTCATTGAATACTGGTCCTTGCTTTCTCAGTACCATGAGCCATCCTGGTCATAACAGCCAATAAGTAAATGTCCTATTTTATTTTCAAGTGCCTTTTTCTGGAGGTGGTATCACCCTGGTTGAGAACACCTGAGTAAGAGATCATAAGATAGAGCAAAGCATGCTAAAGATGTTAACTCCTAGGACTCCTGCACTACTTCTGAGGTCAGTCCCCTGGAGGAAGAAGTGGGGAGGTTTCCATGATAAGAAGAACCAGTGAAAAATGTAGACTTTAGAAGCGAAATGCTGAACTCAGCCAAGGGCCAGATCCCAACTCCTGAGGTCTGGGGCAGGCATGTGTATTTTGAAAAAAGTTTTCCAGGTGTCTGAGATGTGGGTTCCTCTCTCCCACAGTGAGTTCTGGGACTAAACAGGAAGACAAAAAGAGCTCCCCTGTCAGAATGACCCTTTTCCTGCCTGGTGGAGATGTAGCTAAAGTAGCATGCATTGTAGAACTGGACTCCAAGGAGAGGATGGTGTGAACAACCCAACATGACACAGAGGAGGAGCACCAGGGCCACCGATGAGACATGCTATGTCTTTCAGTGTCACCATATCCTACCGTGTGTGCCACCTATGATTAATGATGTCCTCTCACAGTGTCAGGTTCCTGCACCTTTTCTGTCTAGACTCTAGACCAGGACTATGTTCTTGTACCTCACAGGGATGAACCAAGCCTTAAGCATATGAATTAAGAGAGCTGAGTTTGATATTTGGCTTTTTCAATTTCAAACTTCAGCTCCTTCTTTCACAAGCATTATAATCTTGAGCAGAATGTTTACTGTCTCTTAACCTTAGCTCTTCTTGTTAATAAAGTAAATATTAAAATTTATGCTCAGGCTGGGGAGATACTTCAGTGCCTGCCTGACAAGGACCTGAGTTGGATCCCTGGTACTGCATGCTGTTCTGGCCTGGAACCCCAGGCGTGCTGTGCCAGGCACCAAAACCAGGCATGGTGGTGCACGCCTATAATCCCAGCATTGGGGAGGCTGAGACAGGAAGATCACAAGAGTCCCAGGTGTGTAGTAAGACTCTGTACCAAATAAATAAATAAATAAATACCAAAAAATTTAAAATATGCTCATATCACAGAAGTATTGTTGAATAGCAAAACCTCTAACTGGGCATTTGTCACATAAGTACCAAATGATAGTTGGGAGTGATGGGGATAATGGTGATGGTAGTGATGGAGACAGTGATGGTGACAGTGATGGTGACAGTGATGGAGACAGTGATGTGACAGTGATGGTAGCAATGGTGATAGGGATGTCAGTGGAGGAAAAAGGAGGAGTTTCAGGCTTTGTATTTTAATTTATGTGAACGTAATGGTGCTGATCATAGTAGTGACAACGGTGACAGCAGTATTGCTGAAAGTGGTGACAATGACAATGTGGGAATGGTGATGGTTGTGATGGTAATGATAGTGGGGCTGATGTTGTTGGTGATGGTCGTGATGGAGGTGGTGGCAGTGGTGGTTGCCCTGCAGAAATGATGTTGTCCTCTAAAAAAAGGTGCCTGCATCCCTCGATTCCAAGCAGGATACAAAATGCTTGAGAGATGCCCTAATTTTTTAAGGAGTTCACTGTTGAGTGGAAGAGAAAGCAGTGGGAAAACAACTGGCGATAATTGGGATGGATATGAGAAGAACTTAATGAGGCTTCCTAGAGGGAGTGACTTTGAACCTGGAATTTGGAAGTCGAGCAGGATTCTGTCAGATGACGAAAGAAAAAGGCAACAGAAAAGACATGATATTTACTCTGTGATGTGAGTGTGAAAGGGAAGGGCACTGAGAGAAGTTTGAATTTTATCCCCTCAGCAACAGATTTCAGGATTAAAGGTTTCTAAAGACAACACTGGTAAGCTTATGTATTGCTTTTAGAACCACATATCACCTAGCCTTGTAGTGGGAAAGTGCAAAACAACAAATGAATTTATATTTGTATTTTTGTATTAAGGAGCAGCAAGACTTGAGCAGTTGACTGTGGGTGAATGGAAGAAGAAGAGTTGCAGCAATAAAGAGTTTCTGAAGGAAAGAGGCACTTGTAGGCAGGCCAAGTCTGAACATGTAGGCAGTTGGGTGGAGATGGTGAGTGGGTAGTTTGAATGTAGCCTTGGAACTGAAAATAAAGACTTCTGCTGGAGGGCAGAAGTTGAAAATGTAGGTATGGGTAATAAATAGCATGTAGATAAATGAAGATGATTCAGGAATTTAAATGTCAAGAAAAGGTGGAGTTTAAAGAGGAGGATGGCCAAGGGCCAACCCAGAGGAACTGCCAACAAGAATTGCCTGGGCTGAATGAGAAACTCCACCTAACAGATGAGAAGAAACAGGAGCAGCAGTGGTAGGAAAACAGTAGAGTTGTGTCGCTCAGCTGAGGACGGGCAGAGTTTCAGCAGAAGGATGAAAGATCACCTAGCGCGGTGGTGGTGAACTTGTCGCACCTGTTATTCCTGTAAGACACAAGATGTTATTGTTTTCTCAACTAAACCTCAATATTCAGGGTTAGCCACAGTGTTGGCTCTTTGCGAGAAGCAAGTGGATTATCTGTGAAAGAGTCATCATCACCAACATAGAGGTTTTTCCCCCTAAAATTATGTCATCCTCTATTTCTGATCTTGGTGAGTGGTGATCATTATAAACTCAGGTACTTAACCCAAAGATCTGGGAGCAATCTTTCCTATGTCACAAGGTCTGATGATGTCTATTCCCTGTTCTGTTCTGGGTCTACTCCATTCCCTATAGTTGCTTTAGCTCAGGCCTCTGCATAGCATTTTGACATAGTTCACTGAAAAATTCTAAAACTTGGACTCTTTGCCGCCTTTCTTCCCCACCCCTTATTTTGTATTCTTGACACTGATGTTGGAATGATCTTTTTGAGGAAACAAATTTAATCTTGACACCATCTTTCCTAAGTCCCACATTTTATCCTTTAACACTTCTGAAGCTCATTCAGGATGAACTGTAAGCTCCTCAGTAAAGTATTCAAGATTCTTGTTGCTCAGACCACTATGTATTTCTCAGATTTTGTTCTTTACCACATCCCACTTCTTTGTAATTTCACAAAACAAAACAAAAACCTGTATTGTGCAGTTTCCTGAATTAACCTGTGCTTCCTTTGCCTTGGACTGCAATGCCCTTTACCATCACTTCCATGTTTTCTAAGTATTGCCCACTTATCCTTCAAAATACTTACTACTCCAGTCCTTTGTCCTCTTCCATCATTAGTTGTGGGTTCCATGTGGTTAAGAAGAACAATCACCTCTTTATATTGCATCTTTATTAAAAATCCCCTGTTGTTTAGAATTTGCAAACCCCACACAACTCATGCCATGGTAAACAGTGGCATGGTTCATTATCAAAAGTCAGAGGGACTGGGGAATTAGCTCAGTGGTTTAAGTGCCTTCCTGGCAAGTGCAAGGACCAGAGTTCAATCCCCAGTACTGTGTCAGGAGGATCACTACAAATTCAAACTGTGTAGCAAGACCCTGTATCAAATAAATAAACTTTCAAAAAAAGAAGACAAAAATCTTAGTGTCTGTCCTCTAGTGTCTCATGATCTTTTCTTCTTTTCTTCATGATGTGATACTCAATGACATGCAGCTGCAATTGTAAATACCTGTATGAATCTCTTGGAACATGGGTTTCTCTATATCTTGTTGGCCAAAGCATTATGTACAGATTCATAATCACCCTATCCTCACCTCTTACATGACAATAATGCAAATACCAGGTTTACAGAAATTATGTAACAAGTAAGAACAAAGTGAAGAATTTTGATTACATCTGCCAATCACAAGAATAAATAATACATGACAAAAAGAAAGACAAGATGTTAGTGGATAGCACCAGGCATAAATAAATAAATGTGAGATACTGAAAATCATTGTCAACAGAGTGACTAAATATCCTGACTTGCCCAGGACATTACTGATCCTGGTCCCCCCACCCCCGTACTAGGTATTGAACCCAGGGCCACTGCATTAAGTTACATCCCAGCATCCCAACTTTTTTAAATTTTATTTTTAGACAAGTTCTCACTAACGTGTGTGTTTTTGAAATACATTTATATTATTACCCAGACTTTTACTGTAAATGTGAAAAAAAGAATAAATGAATTTATGTTTTTTTGTATTGAGGAACAACAGGACTTAAGCAGTTGTCTGTGAATGAATGGAAGAGGACGAGTTGTGCCAGTGAAGTGCAGATTTCAGAAGGAAAGAGAAACATGGTGTAGACCAGTAGAGTTGCTGAATTGTTCAGACTTGGCTTGAACTTCACCTCTCAGAGTGCTGGCATTGTACCTGACTTCCTGGTCTAGTCTTCTTTTCCCACTATAATTAATAGATTTTTTCATTTTCATCCTAACGTAAATTTGGATTAAAATTACTTAATTTTAAATCACTTCCCACTCTAAGTTTGGATTTTAAATAATGCAGTCATGCAGATTATTAACTGACCTAAAAGAAAAAGGGACAAGAAGGGAATTACAGGCGAATGAAGCACCTGTGCACTTTGTTTCCATTAAACTGGCCATCAGGTCAGCATTCCTTATTCCATTAATCGCCTAAATTTTAAATTTTTCTTGAAATCCTCCTTCCCAAATTCTGATAACAGCTCTTGGAAATTCGCTTGTATTTCTCACTGTCATATACTAAACTCTGTAAGTCATGATTGTACGTTTGGCGACCCCTCCATGGGGAGGCAGTGTTACACACTGGTTGAGAGCTCAACACTCAACACCAGAAAGACTTTATGAGCACAGTGCCTGGACCCATGGCGTGACCTCTGAGGCTTGACCACCTGGGCTCAAAGCTCATCCAACCACTTAATAGCTGTGTGTCCTTGAGTAAGCCACCCAGCTCCTCTGTGAACTTAGTTTCCTCATCTATAAAAAGGAAAATAGAGTTGTTCTTGGAGCAGAGATGGCCATGTTGGAAGTAATAGCTATGATTATTGAATGGCAGTGAAGATATAAGTGCTCAGTATAGTGCCTGTTCTTTAATTAGTACCCAATCTATGTGAGCATTATAATTAATCACCTTTAGAGACTCCACGAACCTACTAAATCCCCAGTTGATGGGTCAAAATTGATTCATTTGGCTGAGCCAATGAACAGCATACTATAAATAAGTCCAGCAAGCTGAGAACTAAGAAAATCCTTTGGCAGAAATAAAGGCACTTTAACCAGATGTGGTGGTGCACACCTGTTATCCCAGTACTTGGAGGTTGAGGCAGGAGGATTGCTGCAAGTTTGAGACCAGCCCAACCTGAACTACATAGTCTCAAAAAGATAGAGAGAGAGAGAGAGAGAGAGAGAGAGAGAGAGAGAGATTTGGAAGTACTGCTTTAGGGCATCATAAGTGCAAAATCTAAAATGTAGTAAACTGAGGGTCTTCAAGAAGATAAAAAAGGAAAGTTTGTGACTTCAGAAAAAGAAGCTAAGGTGTACAGCTCGCTTACTCCCTCCAGCACTATCCCTTATACTGTCTTATCCTCCCAAAAGAGAAGCTCCAAGGAGACATCTAGAGAACCCTGCCTCACCTCCCATGGGTCATGACACTGGCATGCAACACACTTGTAAGAAATTATGCCAGACACGAAGCAGATGGACTGAGTTTCAAGGAGGTCAGCCAGGTTCTACTCTCAGTTTTATTGCCAAGTTGTAAAAATATGTAGAGAAAGCTTTCCAAAGAGTCTATGAATCAACCCTAAACCTGAAAGTGAGCTTGAAGTAATGATTGGAACCCATGAGACCGTCCCCTTGCGGCACTGTGGCCATCGTGCACCATTATACGGAGGCAGCTGCCCTGAGAATGCTCAGGAAATTAAGCCATAGAAAAGACAGGCAGTCTATGAAAACCAGGTGTCTTCGTGACAGTGATTCTGTTCAGCTTTGCAGAATCCTTCCCAGAGATCCTAGACCTCCAGGGAAATCCAAGAGCTCTGTCTTTAATCATGTGGCTGCAACTGGAATCAGGAGTGAAGGCAGGTACAGCACAGTGTGAGAAACCAGGCCAAAAGAAACCCATACAGCAAGGCAGGATGGTACAGCCATCTCTCTCTCTCTCTCTCTCTCTCTCTCTCTCTCTCTCTCTCTCTCTCT
>NW_004524634.1:95595-112920 GCF_000260255.1 Octodon degus
CCACACATAAGTTTACCTTAACCAAAAAGACCAACTCGTGTTTGCTAGATTAAGTTCTTGGAGTTTGTAAGTGGGAAAAGATACAAATGTATGTGTGATATAGTGTGTGTTGGCATCACCTTGGATATCAGCTATAACTTTCTATAGTCAAGGATGAAGATAGCACCTACAAAATACCAGCCCCTTAAAATAAGTGAGTAAACAAAGCTACTGAGATAGAAGAATGGATTAATAGAAAGCATTTGCAATACCAAACTAAGGCCAATTGCAGAAACATATGACTTCAATGAAATTAAATAAAGCAAAAAAAATTATGAAACAGCAGAAAAAATATAAAAAGAGACCTAAGGAATCTAGCACAGTTAAGGAAATACCTGACAAGCAGTAAGAAGCAGAACTAACAGTCCAGAACATGAAATGAATGAATGATAAAGTCATGTTTGAGAAAGTCTTATAATTTGAGGAGGAAACTGGTCCAACCAGATGAAAATGAAGAGTGAAAAGATGATCAAGTAAGGAATGACCAACGTAGATATTAAAGTGCTCAATATTTTGCAGTGCTGAAAGACAGTGTAGACCAAATAATTAATTTTAGAACTTTATTGATTTAAGAAAAACCAGAAAATGATAGTTTAATAAGCTCAAGTAATAAGCAAAATTAATTATTCATTAAAGAAACTAATCACTAGACATTTTCTACTAAAAATTTTAATTTGAGGGCCAGCCAAATAATTCAGGGGATTAAAATGCCTGCAAGCAGGTGCAAGGGCCGGGGTTCCATCCCCAGGCCTGCCATGCTGGTCCCACCCCTGGGGCCTGCTGAGACGGCAATTGAGACTGGGCGTGGTGGAGCGTACCTGTAATCCCAGCTCTTGGGAGGCTGTAAACAGGAGAATCACTATGAGTCTGATCTAGTAGTGAGACCCTGAACGCCCTGTAGACCTTCTCTAAAATACAAAATAATAATAATAATAATAATAATAATAATAATAATAATAATAACAATAAACTAATTTTGAAGGCTAAATAATTTTATTTTATTTTATTTATCATTATTATTTTTAGTGTATTTAGCACAGGGTCTATAGGGTCTCACTACACAGATCTAACTCATAGTGATCGTCCTGTTTTCAGCCTCCCAAGCGCTGGAATTACAGGCCCGTGCCACTATGCCATCTCAGTTGCCGTCTCAGGGTGCCCCAGAGGCAGGCCCGGCATGGCACAATGGGCATCAAACCCCAGTCCCTGTGCGTGCCTTAGCAGGTGCTTTAGCCCTCTGAGCTATCTGGCTGACCAGATTCAAATTCAATGGAAGCAATAAATTTGAATTAAATAAATAAATAATCTGATTCATCTGAACACAGTTTAAGAAATTTTTCCCAGAACTGAATCAGAGTATAAGGATTAAAATTGTAAGACAAGAATACAGCAATATAAAGGCTAGGAATAAGGTATCTGATTTAGGAGCAACAGAAGTTCTAGGCAGAGAGAACATTTATAAGCCATATGACAAAAAATAACCATGAAAGACCATTTTCCTGAGATGCAGAAAAAATGAAATCTTCAGATCTAACTGATTTACCAAATGTTCAGCCTAATTAATTTCAAAGTCTTCAGATCTAAATGATTTATTAAATATTCAGCCTGATTTTAATGTCACCTTAGACAAATTCTTGAATTATATGAGTAAATAGAAAGTCTACAGTCATCTGAAAAAGGAAAATAAGAGCTTTCCGCGCTGAAAAGAAAATGAGATTTAGATTGGTGTAAGATGGTTATGGAACATTAAATGCTAAAAAAAATTTAATAATTATAGCCTTGAGTGAAATGAGATCTTACAATTTTTTAGCCAGGACTTCTCAGGTATACAAAAATTAAAAATGTGTCACAACCCTATGTCCTTACTGAAAAAATTATCTGAAAATATTATTATCAAACCAGAAAGTATGTTTGTAATAAAATATAAGAAAAAGACATGTTATAAAAGAAACAGAAGTAAGTGGCCCTGGAAAATTTAAGAAGTCACACTAATGCTCTAGTTGGATTAGGTGACAAAATATAAAACTTAGAGAGGGCCGGCCAGATAGTTCAGTGGACTAAAGCGCCTGCTTAGGGCAGAGCGTAGTGGCAGGGGTTCGGTCGCTGGCATGCCATGCTGTCCCCAACCCCGGGGCACGCCGAGACAGCAATTGAGACTGGGCAAGATAGTGCCCCGCGCCTGTAATCCCAGCGCTTGCCTGTAATCCCAGCGCTTGGGAGGCTGAAAACAGGAGTGCTACTCCAAGTCCAGTCTACATAGTGAGACCCTGTAGACCCTGTACTAAACACACAAAATACAAAATTTAAATAAATAAATAAATAAATAAAACTTAGAGAATAGATGTTTTACAAGAGGGGTTGTACATTTTATATAGTAGAACAAAAACTACTAATATGACATTTAGATGTACAAGAATGTAGCTTATTTTAGCTTTCAAACTCCTTTTCTTTTCCTCATAAGTCCACCTACTAGGTGAAATGAATTTACAAAATATAGTTTGAGCCTTATGTCCCACAGAAAAATAAGCTTTCCTTTAAAATTCTCATGAAATATTTATTAGATCACAAAGAATGTCTCCACGTACATCCCGTGGCACAATTTTTCAGTACACACACTCAGCAATAAATGGCAGGAAATGAGTAGCAAAATATACCACAACTACTGGGGAGAGGGGAAGAGACATTTATATTAGCTTGTCATGAGAAACACATGATAGTGAAACAGAGATCAGGCAAAGCAAGACTGAACAAAGAGACTGTCTAGGACAGAGGTTGGCAAATTAAGGCCCGCAGCTTGCTTTTGAAAATAAGTTTTAGTATAGCACTCTCACCTTCATTTTTTTTTTTTTATGGGTAACGGCTACAAATATGTTTTATTTCTTGAAAAGTTGGGTTGGATCTAGGATATAATCTTTCGTGTTCCCAAGAAAGAATTTTCAAATAGATTTTCATTCCTGGACCGTAAAACTGTTAGTGAAAAATTCCAGCTTTAAAAATTAAAGTTGAAGAAGGTTGCATAGCTTGTGCTCCTTGTGCTAAAATCATGTTAGAAATGAAAAGTGTCACCTTCATTTTGTTTTTGTATCGCGAATGGCAGTTTCTGTGTTAAAAAAAAAAATGTTTTTGAGTAGTGTCTATGGAGATCATATGACCCCCACCTCACATCCTGAAATATTCACTGTCTGGATCTTTAGAGAAAAAAAATTCACCATAGTCCTTGACTATGAAAACACTTGCAACCTATAAAAACAGGTCAAGAATATCGGTACCAGAGTTGGCAGGTTGGGCTTGGAGCTGTGCGGTCACCCCACTCCCTCACTTAGAAGGGCCGTGGCTTAATGCTCTGATGGAGCCATTTTTGAAATTCTTGTTCGTATTTAAACAAAAGGCTTTGAATGTTCATTCACACTGGGTTCTGCAAATTACATGGCTGAAAATTTTAAAAAATTCATTTTTAAAAATTCTATAGCTTACAATTACATACATCTAAGTTACAACCATATTGAAGGAAGGGGTCTTTTCTTTGCCTGCTCTGCCTACACACACTGGTTTACCCGGTTGTGGGAGTAGTTCAGAGGGCAATGGCCTTCCAGATCCAAACATACATCCCTATTTTCGCATCTGCTGTTCACATTCTTTGCTGTTTTGCATCCTCCAGGAGGGGAGGGGGGGGGCTGTGAGCCTCCCACTGCCTTGTCATCTTGCTTATCCAAGGGCACACATTTCATCAGAAATGACACCCAAGATATATGCGCCATCATGTGCATGCCTTCCCCCGTCACCATCTGATCCTCCAAGTGTGGTCCTTTACCTGCTAAGGAATCTAGGAAACATCTTTGAAAACTGTCTTATCTTGAGCAAAACCACATTTCAAATCTCAGTTATTAACTTTCTTCTCTTTTGCATCACTTCTAGAAAAAGTGAATACCCCACCCTTCCCCAGGAGCCTTGAACCCACTGCGATGTGTTAGGTCACTTTCTGTGCAAATGCCAAAGAGAAAATCACAGGAAAATGTTCATTGGGAAGCTGTTATAAAAGTGAAGATGGAAGCAACTCAATGTAGAGAACAGAATTATAACAATGATGATAATATATATGTAACATGAAGAAAATACAGACGATGCCAAGGAATATTATTTAAAGAAATAAATATGCTTATTCATCATAATATCATTATGGGAAGGGAGCAGGGACAATAAGAAGGCAAAGCATATGCACTTGAGGGAAAGTGTACAGAAGACAGGCTCACCACAGAGCTGTCAATTATTATATGTAAGCAGTAGAGTAATTGGTGATGTTGATTTCCTGCCTTTTCTGATCTCTTCTTCTCCCCATATTTCCAACAAGGATCATGTTCCTTTGATAAGACAGGATTTTATTTTATTTTATTTACTTTTTTTTTTTTTTGGCAGAACTGAGGATGAACTCAGGCCTTTGCACTTGCCAGGCAAGCACTTATTCTACTGAGCTATCTCCCTGGTCCCAAGACACTATTTTAAAATCCACTGCCATGGTGTCCTTGCTCTGTGTCACTTCCAAGTAACACCTGTGGCCACACTTACTTGGATGGTGTTGGCAATCTCTTTTCTGTCCTCAGAGGTATGCAAAGTGACTCTGCATTCTTAGCAACAGCAGGACTTTTATGTTGAATTCCCATCAGGTTTGCCGAACATTGATATCGGAAAAATAGAGAAGGATTTTTTTTTTTTTTTTTTGGCTAGCTCAAGCTTTATTGAGAGTGGGTCTGGTGCAACTTGTGGAGCTGGGGATCGAACCACGGTCCCCTGCATCTGACTGAGTTTGCCCAAGCAGGCGCTTTTAACAACTGAGCTAACCCAGAAGCCCTGATAGCAGAAAAATGGATGTTAGCCTTTTCCTGGTGTGTGGGTAGTGGCCAGAGGAGTTGAGTATGAGTCTGTTGAGAAAGGCAATGTGGAGAACATATTTTGTTCTAGTATCTTTTCTAACATGATCTAAAAAACTATATTTCTTCTTGATTAGTACATGCATGATATTTAAATGTAATTCAACAAAAGTTTTAGATAGTATAATTTCTGTCACTGTATGCAATGTATTCTGATGGTTCAATTTTATATTTCATTTTTAAAATATTGCCGATTTTAAAGAAAATAAAAACAATACAGTATTTTAAAACAAGATAATAGGAAATTAGCAATGGTTATTATATTGCATGCTGTTATCTTCAAAGCAGTTGCTCAGATATGAGCATGTCAAATTGATCAAAAAATATAAGCACTATCCTTTCAATGAACTAATAAAGTTAGTAGTACAATTATCTTAGCTATCTTATTTGTATATATATTTTTTCATTAAACAAAGTAATAGGAACTCAACAATGGTTGCTGTGCTCCGTGATATTATCTTCAAATAAGTTGTTTACCAGATATAAAACTGTAAAATTGGTTTAAAAAAACAAAACAACAAAAAATTATAAGAAATTAAAAAGGAAAGGAAAAAAATTAAGCATTAACTTCTTTCAAAAGACCAGCAGAAATCGGCCGTACAATTATCCAAACTATCTGCATATATACATAAATATATCTTTTTCACTTCTTTCTTTTGAAAAGGCATATATATATTTTTTTCCTTCCTTCTTTTCTCCTTTTCCTCATCTCAGCTGTTCTTTCCTTTTGAGCAGTTTCTTTCCATTTCACAATATCTATTATGCCTTTAGATCTTATTTACTCTTTCAGTTTTTTTACATGAGGGAGACAATACAGTGTTAACACATGCTAGACTGATTTATTTCACTTTTGAGTATGGTCTCTAGTTGCATCCATTTACCTAAGAAAAAGCTTTGAGTTTATCTTTCTTTAGAGCTGAGCAATCCTCCACTGTATAAAATATCCCACTGAAGTGATTTCTCAGTTCACTAGTAGACTGCACCCTGCATCTTAAAAGCCATTGTTTTCAAAAACAATAGTTAGAGTGACTAAGGGGAAGTTCATCACAAGTAAGGTGGGTCTGGATCTTCATGAAAAGCGCAGGATGGGTAACCCCAAACTTAAAATACAGAGCTCAGGAACTAGGTTTGGGGCTAGTACCTAAAGTTAAAGTGGAAGAAGTCAAGGAGAAGCTTTGTGACCAAAGGGATTGTTTGGCTGTGACCTCAGAGGCAAGAGGAGAAATGGAACCACAGCTGTGCAGTTCATTCATGGGAAGGAGGTCTTGGGCAACTAACCAAATGTACTTCCAGCAAAACCAAGACAAAAATTGGAGGCCTGGGTCAGGGTCAGGGCTCTAGCCAGTTAGAATGCAATGTGAGTCTAAGACAAAGGAGACCAAGGCCAAAGAGGAAGCTGGAGAGAAAGATACAATGACAGGCGGATCACTACGAGTCCTATCTAGTAGTGAGACCCTGAACACCCTTCCCTAAAAAATAAAAAAAAAAAAAAAAAAAAAAAAAAAAAAAAAAAAAAAAAAAAAAAAAAAAAAAAAAAAAAAAAAAATCATATGAATACAATGACAAATGGATGCAGGACCATTGGACTCACTGTGGTGCCTGAGGCTGCCGAGCATATCCATGCTCTTCCAGGTTTGGCTGGAAACCTGAGTGTATTGCTGAGGTATTCAGTGATGTCAACCACGTGGAGCTAAGACAAAGCAAGGAATAAGAGTATTGTAATTTCCATCCCAGAGCTACTCTATTCTTCTGGATTTAAGAAGCTCTTGAGTGATGGTTCCAACTACAAGCTTTTTCCCCTCTTTCATTATGCTCTAGTGCAAATCCAAAAAAAAGGGGGACAATTTAAGTCCAATTTGATCCACTCCGTTCTGACTCCAGTTATGTGTGTGGCTAATGGAAAGAGCCTGTGTTTTCTAAGGCACTCAACCACAGGGAGGTTTGGAAACTCTCATAAATACAGAAGAATGCATTTTTGTTCAGAAAACAAATCAGAATAAGATTTGAGGTTCTTATTTTATTTCTACTCTTTGCATATTAGTGCCTTGGAAGTAACTGAACAGCAATCTGAGGGCAATACCAGATTCATTGCAAAATCCCTCACTAAGAACACACAGTGAACAGAAGGCCACAAAAATTCCTTAACTTCTTGTCATGTGCCAACATTGTAGAGAGCATAGAAGGAGAAAATAGGTAAGAAACTCTGGATCTTTCCCTGGCAGAGACTTTCTAGAGAGCTTGGTGGTGAGGACTGATGGCTTTTCTTCTTCTTGATGTGGTAAATCAGAGCCACATCATGAGATGGGGTGATACAATATTGACTTCAGCTTTGAGGGACCCCAAGAGTATTGAATGAATCTTCAAACATGAATCTGTCAAACTGTCTTTAGACAGAATTCCAGGAGGCTAATTGAAATACAAGTTCTGCTAAGATTTCTCCTTATGGAACAGAACACAAAAATCTCAAAATAAGGCTTGGACCCTATGCACTGTCCTGATGCCACACTAGCCCACAGGCATCTTTGGGGACTAATACTGCATTTGAGTTAGGATTTGAATGAGTCAAAATCAGAAACATTTCACATGCTCTAATTTCTAGAACATAGCACTGAAATTCTGTGTGGCTATAGTTTGCAGTTATGAGTTAAAATTGTGTGTTAAAAGTAATTCTGGCAAAATAATCCACAAGTAATGAAGTCTAATAGAGCATTTCCCACTACTGTTTATATGGGGGTTTAGAAGAAATCTTTTGTTTGTGTCTTACAGCTTTGGGTAACAATGACTGTTGAGCCATGCTGCCTGAAAATAGTATCAAGGTTCCATAGCTAAGATTTAGCCAATAATTCTTAAATAGGTTGGCATGATAAAATGAGATATTTACACTTCTTAGGACAGAAAGAAGCTAGAGTTGGATTTTCTCTCTGCTATTTCCACTTAGGTCTTGTAAGTTGAAAGGAGCCTCTGGTTCAGGTTCTGAAGTACCTGGGGTTGACTTTTCTGTTTATAGTCCACAGTAGTTTCCAAACTAGAAAATTAGCCACAAGGTAAAGGGCAAATGAAATACACTTGTTGCAGTAGAAAATCCAGACCAAGTAAAAGATCCAGCATATCTACCATGAGAGGATGCAGGGAGCAGGGATAGGAAGTCCAGCTGTAGTAAGTGAGTGGTTGTGCACCAGGCTACCATGGGAATTTGGTTAATAGACATGTTGGCAGTAACTCTCCCCCCACACATATACAACACACAGACACAGACACAGACACACAGACACACAGACACACACACACACACACACACACACACACACAGGCCCCCATACCCCATACCCAAGATGCTCAGCTCCATGCTGAAACCATAAGCAGAGAACATGGAACTGTTCCCTTTTCCAAGAAGTGATTTTATCTCAGAGAAGGACAAAGCCTGCTTGTTTGTGAAGGAGGCTGAGGAATCAAGAGGAGTCTCCAAGGAACAGATCCAGGCCACCCTGTACTTCTTTGCCCCTTTGGTAGCTGGCTGAGGCCCTTAAAATCCCAGGTAACCCAAAGAAGACAGAATCTGTTTGGTTCCTAGGATCCTGGATTATGTTTAATTTAAATAGGCTATGTGTACATTCAAGTGTAGATCAAAGATGGTCCAGGCTTAGATAACCATGTTGAGGATAATTATGTCTATCTGTATTTCTAACTATACATCAGACCCCAACAGAGACAGGGCAGCTCTTAGCAGAGGTGAAATGGGAGAAAGAAGCTTCTTATACTATTCCAACTCTACTTTGTCTTAAAGGTCTCATTTTCTTCTTGAGAAAATGAAGCAGCTGCCCATTAACAAGAAAGGTTTTGGTGGACCCTAAATTATCCTAAACACCCAAGAATACTTTAGATATTCCTTTATACCTAGTATCAACATGTCAAGTACCAAAATTATATTAATTTTACATATCAGTTTGGATATAAGAATAGTGAAAATAAAATGTTTTAAGACAAAGCAAAGTGTAAATTATTACTAGATGACTCTGTTTAATTTGCAAAGGAATGCAAATGGACTTGTGATGGTGAAATAGTGCCAATCCTTCAGAATTAAGAAATAATCACCCAAAAAAGAATTTATTTCAATTCTTGCTCCTTTTAAGCAAGGTGTCAAGAATAGTCTTCTGATTAATTCAAGTTCCTGTTACACTGTGCATCCCTCATAATATAATTTTCTCACTGCTAAACTTCTCTACTGATGAGGAAATTGGACATGAGTGGAGAGATATGAGGTTCCCCTCTTAGACATCTTGCTGTACCCATCAGTAACTTAAATTGCAGAGGTTGATTGCCATGGTTATATAGACCAAAACAGCACTACAGTTCAGAAGTGAGCACAGGTGATGAGTGTTCAAGGAAATCTCTTAGTCCCTTTCTGAATTAGACAGTAGTTGACAGCCAGGTGAGTCGCATCTCTCCTGAAGCACCTGCAAAGCACCAGGCTGTAGCTGCCAGACCCCACCCAGGAGCTGCAGTGCCTCCACTCCATAGCTGGGGAACACCCAGGAGCAGACTTTGAGACTTCAGATGTACAAGTGGATCCCCGTCCAGAAGGATGCCTGAGGTCTGAATAGAAAGATTACTAAGCTTTAAAAACTTTAAGATGAACCTTTCTGAGCTCCCTAGTAGATTTCCAACAGCAATCTATTAGATGGCCCTGCTCACCAAGGAGCAGGGATTTTAGGTTCATTTATGGTCGTAGGTGTTGTCTGAAGTCATCTGAATCCCACACCCAAGGTGCTTATCCATACAACACTGGAATATGTGAGGTTCACAAGTAATACAGGTGTCTCCTCTTCACACACTATTTTCTGCAATACAGCAGATAGGGAGAAGCTGGGAAAGCAGACTGCTTTAAGAACTTCACAAGAGGAGCTTGGACAAACAGTGATCCCAACTCACTATCAGAGGGCAATGACACAGTGCCCTGAGAGCATGAAGCAGGTGCCTGTCTGACTCAGGCTTTTGTCTTCTGTTGGACAAAAGCAATAGGCAGAGTCTGAACTGAAGACTGAGTAGGAGTTTACCAGTGGGGACAAGGAATATTCCAACCAGATGGGGTAGACATGTATAAAGGCTGAGAAAAGAGAACTGAAACGGCTTATGGTTGATGGAGGGATCCCTGCACCTGCCCCTCACCCTGATGTTTTGTGTCTCCCTAGCTCTTCACCCACAGCCTGACCTTGCAGACTTCCCTGTTTTACAAGGATGTTCTCTCTCCCATTTTCCTACAAGTCTCCACCCATCCTTCAAGACTTAAAGACTTTCCCATCCACCAAGCCTGCACAGGCGCAGGAGCTGCAAGCCATTCCTTTTGTTCCCAAAGCATAAACCTCAACTGCAGCACGTATCATGACATGTGATGTTTTAATTCACCTGTGTCCCCTACACCACTATGAATTCTTGGAGGGAAAGCACATATCTTATTTATGAATGTACGTTGGGCAATTTAATAAGAAATCTCCAGTGTAACTTATTCACTGCTGAAGTTATGCCAAATGCTATCTCAGATCAGCCAGAATAGGGTTCAAGGTCAGGATATGAAAATATAATTACAATGATTATCTCCCACATATGGAATGGTGGAAGATTGAATCCCTGTTTTAATAGAGTATCCTTTGTAAAATTCTGAAGCAATCTATTCTTTAGAAAAGAGGATAATTATTCATGACTTCTCCACAGAGATGAGTAGATGGTAACATATTTTTGTTTGTTTTAGTGTTTTTTTAGAAAAAAGTAATATGCATAGGAATGTATTCATAGAAATTACTCAATAATGGACATTGAAGTTGTTTTTCTCTGACACATGCAACAGTGGCCCTCCTTACATGAGATCTTTGTGTAGATTTTCTTGCTCGTGTGAAAGACTGTAACCAAGGAACAGGTTATAGTCATAGGAAATGTCTGTCCTCACACTCTTTAAGCGTTGCTCAATTGCTCTCCAAAGTGGTGACCTCAATTTCCACACTTACCAGAAACATGTGAACATTGCTCCTGTTTAGCCCACATTCTCACCAATATTTTATGTCATTAGGCCTTTTAACTCTTGACAGTCTCAGTGGTATGAAATGGTGCTTAACAATTGTTTAAATATGCATTTCAATATTTGCTAGTGGAGTTGAATATTTCTTCATAGGTTGATTTGCCATCATTTGAGAGATCAATTATTCTGATCTTTTGTCTACTTTTCTCTTGTATCCCTTCTAATATGTACTTATATCAATTTTTTAAGAGCATGAAAATTTATTGGAGAAAAATAGGGAATTGGAATAGGGATTAGGAATAGCTCCTGAGAGACAGGAGGGTTTCCTAATGTCTTGCTCTTGTACCACTTGACATATACTGCACACCAATCTTTTGCTTTCTCTATCATCCTATTTCATTCTTTTCTTGCTTTAAACATGTTTCTGACATCTTGTTATCCAGAAATTTAGACACATCCAATCCAGTGTCAATATAATGTTTTCATTAAAAAGCAATTCTACTTTCCATATCTACTTTAAGAAACTTGGCAGTGACCTGAAGCCATGAGAACCTTCTGTAATTCACCCAACAGGTTCAAAGGTTTGATTTTCTCCCTAGATTTTTAACATGTCTAGAGCTACATTTGTGGAAATAGCAATCTAAGATTTTCTTCAGCTGCGAGCCCAGCTGCTATAGCAGCCTGTACTGAATAGTTTGTCTCCCTTCCAAGCCTGAGCCACCTCTTTCACTGTGAAGCCAGATCTCACGTTGGCTGAAGTCTGGGCTTCCTGTCCTACCCATTCACTCCATTGTTACATGATGTACGGTTGTCCTATCTGGTAGGGTAAGCTTTCTTGCCTTGGTTTTTAAATTTTTTTTAAAGAATACAAAATAGTGACTGAAAAAAAAACCAGCATTAGAAATGATACAAGGTTTCACTAAAGAAAGTAATAGGAATTCAACAGTGGTTGCTATATTACATGATGCTATCTTCAGATTAGTTGTTCAAATTACCAGATATAAATGTGTAAGATTTGTTTAAAGAAAAGAAAAACAAAACAAAGTAATCACAAAGAAGTTATAAGAAATTCAAAAGAGTAAAAAAATCAAAATAAAAACAAAGATTTTAAGCAATAATTGCTCCTTTCAAACAACCAGCACAAATCAGCAGTACAATTATCCAAACTATTCTGCACATATACCCAAATATATATCTTTACCTTCTTTCTTTTGTCCTTTTCCTCATTCCAGTTTTTCCTTCCCATTGAACAATTTCTTTCCCTCTCACAGTATCTGTTCTAGCTTGTAGATTGTAATTACTCTGTCAGGTTCTTACGCTAGTGCAATAATACAATGTTCACACATGTGGATTTGAATTATTTCACTTACTAATATAGTCTCTAGCTGTATCCATTTATCTACAAAAGCTTCAATTTTATCTTTTTGTTATACTCCACTGTGTAAAAATACTTCATCTTTTTTTTGTCCATTCCTCAGTTGATGGTCATTTGGGTTGTTTCCAAAATTTAGCTATGACAAATTGTGCTGCTATAAACATGGGTGTATATATAGCACTGTGGTGATTTTCAGTTCTTTTGGAAAAATACCTAGGAGGGGAATAGCTGGTTTGAATAGGACCTCCAAACAGCTTTCTGCGGAATCTCCACACTCATTTCCATAGTGGTTGTACCAGTCTACACTCCCACCAACAGTGGAGAAAGGTTCCTTTTTCCCCACAGTCTCTCTGGCATGTTATTGGTTGACTTTTTGATGATAGCCATTCTTCCTGACATAAGATGGTATCTCAGCATTGTTTTAATTGTTGAACATTTTTTCATATATTTTCTTGCCATTTGTATCATTTCACTTGTGAAGTATATATTCATTTCAGATGCTCACTTTTGGATTGGGTCTTTGAATTTTGGAGGCTTGACTTTTTAAAATTCTTTCCATGTTCTAGATAGGAGTCCTATAATTCTCTCCTACTTCGTGAGTTTTCTTTTTATTATGTTGGTGATTTCTTTTGATGTGAAATTTTCAAAAGGATGAGAACCCAACTGTTGATTCTTTTTCTTTCTTTCTTTTTTTTTTCTATTTTAGCAAAGGGTCTACAGGGTGTTCAAGGTCTCACTACTTGATCAGACTCAGTAGTGATCCGCCTGTTAATAGCCTCCCCAGAGCTGGGATTACAGGCATATGCCACCACACCCAGTCTCAATTTCTGTCTCACCATTCAGGGCCAGCACAGCAGGCCCATGGATCGAACCCTGGGCCTCTGCACCTGCTTGCAGATGCTTTAGTCCACTGAGCTATTGGACCAGCCCTTCCAATTGTTGATTCTTTGAAGTATTTCCTGTGCAGTTTGATTTTTCTTCATGAACTCTTTACCTATCTTTATGTCCTTAAGGTTTCTTCCTACTTTTTCTTCCAGAAGATCTAGTGTTTCAGTCTTCAATATTTAAATATTTGATATACTTGAACTTTAGTTTTGTGCATCATAATAGGTATGGATCTATTTTAAGCCTTCTGCATGTGGTAAGCCAGTTTTTCCAACACCATTTATTAAAGAGGCTATCTTTCTTCAAAAGAATATGCTTGCCCCCTTTGTCAAAGATAAGGTGGCTGAGTGTGCTTGTACTTGTGCCTACATCTTCTAAACTGTTCAGTTGATCCTCAGGTCTTTTTATTTGCCAATACCAAGCTGATTTTATCACAGTAATGTTGTAGTATAATTTCAAGTTAGGGATTATGATGCCTCCTGGCTTTTCTTTGTTACCCAAGATTGCTTTTGCTATTCTAGGTCTTCTGGTTCCAAATGAATTTTAGGAACTTTTTTGTAGATCTGTGAGGTATACTAATGGTATTTTAATTTGGATTGCATTGAATCTGTATAACAATTTTGGGAGTACAGTCATTTTCACAATGTTAGTTCTTCCTATCCAGGGTCGAGGAACGTCTTTCTATTTTCTGAAATCTTCTTCAATCTCTTTTTTCAGAGTACTATAATTTTCATTGTATAAATCTTTTACTTCCTTAGTGAGATTGATTCCTAAGTGTTTCATCTTTGGGGATGCTATTGCAAAAGGAGAAATTTCCATAATTTCTCTCTTGGTGCATTCATTGTTGGTATATAGAAATGCTATTGATTTTTGAGGTTGACTTTATATTCTGCTACATTACTGAATTTGTTTATTAAATCTACAAGTCTCTTAGTGGAGCTTTTAGGGTCTTCTCTGTACAGTATCATGTCATCCACAAATAATGATAATTTCACTTCTTCCTTTCCAATCATGATTCCTTTTATTTCTTTGTCTTCTCTAATTGCTCTGGCTAATGTTTCCAGAACTATATTGAACAGGAGTGGTGACAGTGGGCATCCTTGTCTTGTTCCTGATTTCAAAGTGAAGGCTTTCAGTTTTTGTCCATTGAGTATATTGTTGTAGATGTCTTTTATCAGATTGAGATAAAGACCATCAATTCAAATTTTCTGTAGTGTTTTTATCATGAATGAGTGTTGAACTTTGTGAAAAGCTTTTTTATGTGATTTTTGTCTTTGGCTGTGTTGATGTAGTGTGTTACACTTATGGTTTTTGTATATTAAACCATCCTTGTATTCCTTGTATGAATCCATCTTTGTCATGATGTATAATGTTCTTGATTATTTGCTTCATTCTGTTTGCTAGTATTTTATAGAGGATTTTTGCATCTATGTTCATGAGAGAGATTTACCTATAGTTCGCTTTTTTGGTAGAGTCCTTCTCTGGCTTTGGCATCAGCATAATACTTGCCTCAAAAATTATTTTGGGAGAATTGCTTCCTTTTCAGTTTTATGGAAGAGTTTGTGAAGAGTTGGCATTAGGTTCTCCCTAAATTTCTTGTAGAATTCAGTTGTGAATCCATCAGAACCTAGGCTTTTCTTTGTTGGCAGGTTTTTTTATTATATTTTCAATTTCATTGGCTGATATTGAGTTATTTAGAATTTTTATATCTTCTTGATTTAGCTTTGGTAGTTCATATGTACCCATTTCTTCTTTATTTTCCATTCTGTTAGAGTAAAAATTTTGAAAATAAGTATTGATAATCCTCTAAATTTCTATAGGGTCTGTAGTGATTTCACACATTTCATTCCTCATTGCATGAATTTGAATTTTTTTTTCCTTCTTTTAATGGGGTTGGCTAGGGGTTTATCAATTTTATTTATTCTTTCAAAGAACCAACTCTTCAACTCATTAATTCTTTGTACTGTTTTCTTCATCTCCATTGCATTTATTTCTTCTCTGATTTTTATAATTTCCTGCCTTCTTTGGGATTTGGTCTTGACTTGCTCTTCTTTTTCTAGGAGTTTGAGGTGCAGCATATGATTGTTTATTTGGGCTCATCCTGTTTTCCCGATGCGAGAATTTATTGCTACAAATTTCCTTCTTAAGACAGCTTCCATTGAATCCCACAGGTTCTAGTAAGTTGTATCTGTATTTTCATTAGATTGTAAATATTCTTTAATTTCTTCATTAATTTCATCTGTGACCCACTGATTGATCAGGAGGGTATTATTTAGTTTCAATGTATTTATAGAGTTTTTGCTGTTTCTTTTGTCAACAATTTACATTTTTGTGCAATATGGCAGATAATATGCACAGGATGATTTTGATTCCTTTGCATTTATTTAAGCATGTTCTATGTGCTAGGACTTGATCTATTTTGGAAAACATCCCATGTAGCTGACAAATATGTATATTCTAGTGCTGTTGGGTGGAACATTATAAAGGCCTACTAAGTCCATTTCTTCACAAATTCAGTTTAGTTCTGTTATTCCTTTGCTCATATTTTGCATGGTTGATCTATCTCTTTGTGTCAGTGGAGTATTAAATTTACCAACACAAACATGTTATTGCTCATTTTTTTTTTCATATCTGTTAAAATTTATCTTATATAGTTGGGTGCCCCAACATTGGTTGTGTATATACTTATAATTGTTATCTCTTTCTCTTGCAGTTTTCCTCTAACAAGTATGTAGTGAGATCTTTGTCTCTTTTAATCGCATTTGGTTTGAAGTTCACATTGTCAGCAACCAGAATAACTACCTCTTCTTTTTTCTAGGTTCCTTTCCCATGGAGTACTGTTTTCCATCCTTTGACATTCAGTTTATTAATTTTTTGAGTTAAATGTGTTTCCTGTATGCAGCATATTGTTGGATTTCGTTTTTTAATCCACCCTGCCAGTCTGCCTACTTTGATTGGTGAATTGAGGCCATTTATATAGAAAGTTATAACTGATATGTATTGGCGTATCTTTGTCATGCTGTTTTCCTACTGTAGGATTCCTGATTTTCCCCTTTGTTTAACTGCTTGTTCTGCTTGGTAGTTTTCTTCTGTTGGTGTTGTGGTCATCTTTGTCTCTTTCTAAAGTATGTCAGTACTCTTTGTAGGGTTGGTTTGGTTGTCATGAATTTCTTCAGTTCTTTGTCATGGAAGTATCTAATCTCTCCATTAAATTTGATAGATATTTTTACAGGATATATCTATTGGGGTTCAAAGTTGTTTTCTTTCAGGACCTCAAATATCTCACTCCAAACTGTTCTTGATTTGATGGTCTGTGTTGAGAAATCTGTCATGATTCTTATGCGTTTTTCATTATAGGTGATCTGTTTCTTCTCTCTAATAGTTTTTAATATTATGTTCTTTTGTATAATTTCAGGGATCTTGATTATTATGTGTCTGGGTGACAATTTGTTTGATTATAGCCAGCTGGGTTTCTTTATGCTTCTGTTATCTGTATATCAGATTCTTTCTCCATGCTTGGGAAATTTTCTACTGCTATTTCAGCAAACACTCATTTTATGTCTTTTGTATTATCTCCAGATGTTTTGTTGATATCTATTAGTCTTATATTATTTTTCTTTGCATCATCTTGCAGCTGTTGTTCTGTTATTTCCTGATTTCTCATTATTTTTAAGAGATATTTCCTTTCATGTTCACTAAGTGCAATGCTATCTTCAAGGTCTGAAATTCTATCTTCTGTTTCATTCAAGTGGTTTTGCCAGCTTTCAGTGGAATTCTTAATGTATTGTTCATTCAATGCTTCCATCATTTTTCTATTCCCTTCTTTTTTAAATCTGTCTTTCTTAAATGTATTGAATAATTCTTTCATGATTGTTGTTCATTTCCTTTTTTACTCAAGAGATTATATCTGATCTGATTTCCTCCATAGCCTGATGAAGTTGTTTTTTTACTTCAGTTTCTATCATCTCAGATATATCAGATGTGTGACTTCCAAGTTCTTCCATGACCTTGTCTTCTGGACTTGTTTTGGGTGGACTGAGATCTGAGATTGCCTTTTGTTCCTTCCTTTTGTCGTTTTTTTTGTTGTTGTC
>NW_004524634.1:113020-135755 GCF_000260255.1 Octodon degus
TTTTTTTTTTTTTTTTTTTTTTTTTTTTTGCAGCGATGGTAGATGGGCAGGGTGCAGGCCAGCAAGGCTCTCAGGAGAGTGGGAGAGCAGGGTAGGCTCACCAAGGCTGCTACTGTGTGGATTCAATGTGGTTTCTTCCTCATTAAGAAGAGGGGAGCAAGCCACAGTTCAAGAAGTAACTGATAATGCATGCAGGCTGAAGTCATGCAAGGCTCTTTCAATAGTGGATTGGCACAGGGTAGTGCTCAAAAAGGCTCCAGCAGGTCTGTGTGGTAGTCACAACTCCCTAGTGGTCTTCAGGGTAGGGAGAGATGGCTGGAATCAGCAAACTCCAGAGGGTAGGCTAGAGGGGCAACAGCTAGCCGACCAGGTCTCTCTGGTTGGCTTCAGGGTGAGCAAGGGCAGCTGGAGTCAGCAAACTCCAGCAGGAAGGCTGGAAAGGCAGGGGCTTCTTGCCTTGTTTTTTTATTTTTTTTAAAAAAGAATTGTTTTGTTTAGTCTTAGACTTTAATTTTCATTTTATTTTTAAAATTAGTTTTTTAAGTTTTACAAAATATTATTCTAGACTTTTTTTTTTGCTGGAGTTAAAGTGATAGATTAACTTTGAAAAAATAAGACATCCTTATGTATGAAGCCTTTGATTGTATGGCCTTCATATACTATGTTGCTTTGTCCAAGTAGGAAATACTTATTTTGTCTAGATATGGGATAGAGAAAAATTCTCACAGAGAAAGAATATATTCAAACCAGTGAGAATTCTTGCAAATACTGTATCTATAAAATGGAATATTTTGCCCAGATTCTTCTTTTGTGTTTAATAGTTTAAAACAAGGAAAACATCAATACTTAACTCTTTAAGCTTGTGGCTAAAATTACAAATGAATTCATTAAAAAAAAAGGCAGAAACCAGTAGAAAATGTTTACAGCACAAAATGTCAGATTAGAAGAAGCAAACTCAAATCTCAATACTTTTGAGAATGGCAAACAGAAATTCCAAGCTCAACTGAAATAGACTCATGAACTAAAGAGAACAGGCATCAGACCTACTGGAGGGTGAGTTTGAATAGCAGAAGTTAGGCTGGATTCTACACAACAGACCTAGAGCAAGCACTATAGGACATATTTAAAGTTGAATGAAAGTGAAAGGATATAGTATCTTGAAACAGCAATCAGACTCTTTTTAGGCAGTAAAAAAGCTTTTTTTCCAATATACATTGCTGTAGTTCCATACATTCTAAGGAACGCTTTCCTCTCAGGAAGAGAATTTTCCTTAATACAGTGAAAAGCACAATAGGTTTTTTTCTTTGTTTATTAGTATCACTAGTCAAATTATATTCCCTTAAATGTTTAACTCTTCCTAAAATGAACTCAATTAATTAACTATTCTTCTTTTGGACCCCTGCTGGATTAGTTTTGCTAACATTTAATTGAAGAATTTCACACCTACATTTTAAATGAAATTGGACTGGAGGGGATGGTTTAATCTTTGTTTTATCTGTGCTAATTTCGAGTCTATCTGATCCCCAGTGTTTTTCTCATTTTGTTTGTCAGAGTATAGGTGTGTGCAATTGGGTTGGTGGTGGAGAAGGTAGAGCACTTGGCTTCAGGGGAGACCTCTAATAAGATTTTTTTAAACCTTAGTGGAAAATCTAAACAGATTTTCAAAAATTTCTAGCCTTCAGTTGATGAGCCTGGTTGATGGATAGGTCAAATGTAAAATAAAAAAATGTGAAGGGAAATAATATAAGTGAAGTCAAATAAACTCCTAAATTAAGCAACATTTGTTTTGTTTTGTTTTAAGATCTGGAAGTGTTCTGCACCATTGGAATGAGATCTATTACTTTGTGGAACAGCTGGCTCATAAATTCATCAGGTAAGAAAAGTTTCTCTGTAGTTCTCCACCATGGCTATGACCAGTGTGTGTTTGCTGTTCTACTAACTTCTAACCACTTTGAAGATGCTTTTTCATAAAGGTGGACTCTTAAGTCTTGGATGAGGTACTGGTTACTTTGTTTTGATCTATGCCATATATTAAAACAACTTTGGATTAGTATTTTCAGGAAAAGCCAGGCTTAATTGTAAAATGAATAATATGTTCTAGTAAAAGAATCATGAAAACTCTTTCCCGAGCAGTTCATCAAACAGGGACAACTGGCACCTTCTAGTGGACTTCTAGTGTGTAGGGTATAGATTGACTGACTCATCTCAAATTTTGCCCTCAACTTCCTCAGTTTTAGTATTGAAAAATCTCATGTACTGGGAACACTCCTTAGTCCTGAGAAAATTGTGATGGTTGCTATTAGGTATCATATCAAATATAGTCCTCTGAGTATCCTCAACTCCCCTTTCCCAAGCACATGCAAACATATTCACTGTACAGAAATCCTGCAGGTTCCACTCTGCAGTAGGTAAGGACACAAACTAGTAAAGGAAAGGAGGTCACATCACTCTCCCTGAGTACAACTTCCAATGTACTCAGGGAGATAACACAATTTTCATGGATATGCCTGATGCAAGTGGTCAAGGTCTTTGATAAAATTGGCCTGAGCACTGTAAATAGCAACACAGCCCTACTTTATTCTACATGTCATTCATAGAGCCTTTCAATTGGCATGAGTAGCTGTATGGTGAGATTCTTCATCTCAGAGTGCAGGTTATCTTCTGAACCCAGGGTAATCACAGATATCTTCCTCCTAAATTCATTCATTGATCAACATGTGCCTATTGAAAGTGGAACAAGGAACTATATAAACCCAGATGTTTGGGGATAACAGATGCCAAGAGGAAAGAAGAAAGAAAAAAATACATAGGGGAAAGAAAAAACAAGAATGTTGGTTATAGTAAACCATAGTTAAAGGGAAACACTGACACTTAGACTTGAAAGGAACGGCTTCCAGATCTATCCAAGGAGGCATCCATAGACCTCACATTGAACAACTTTGATGAGGAATTGCTTCCTTTTCAACAAACAGTCCAGCAGCTGGACAATTTCAGTTTCAACAAAGTCTTTTCGTCAAAATGTCCTTTCCTGCACTTATCTATTGGTCCTTTGGAGTGACATGAAACACATCTGCCTCCAGATACTTGACAGTCTCTGCTCTATCTCCATTTGCTATTCTTGTCTTTGGTCTCTCTGAAGCTGGAAAAGCCACTGGGAAAGACTTTGAAGTCACACAAATATGGGTTTGAATCTAAGCTCCACTGTGTAACCTTAGTATTTTCTTGCCTTAGATGAACACTAAATTTCCCTGTGAGAATTACAAAAAGAACACAAAGCAAACCAAGTAGACCAGCACCTGGCTCTGAGTGGGGTACACAATATCATCTTCCTAGCTCTTCAGCAAGTGCCAGACTCTTCATTATCTTAGAATCAAAACAAGACAGGGTCAGATGATGGAGATACTTAAACCAATCTCCTTGATGAAGAAACTGAGAAACAGTTTAGTCCAGACCACAGGGTACTTTCTTTTGGCTGTCTCCTCTGAACTCCTTGGCTACAGAGCCCTCCAAGCATGGCTCCAAGATTTTACTGTCATGCATGGCCCACTTACCGATAAACTAAAGGCTACACTCATAAGTAAACTAGAGGCTATATTCATAAGCGAAATAAATCAGACCCACATGTGTAAATATTATACTGTCTCCCTAGTGTAAGAACTTGAAAGAATAAATAAAACCTGAAAGGTATAATAGATATAGTAAAATGGAAAGAAACTGAACTCAAGGATTAAACAATGAACATGAGAGAAAAGAAAAAAGACAGGAAAAAAGGAAGGGTGTAAAACATGCAAGTATATATACAGGATGGCTGAGATGATTGTACTAATAATTTCCATCAGTTTTTTTTAAAATAGCAGTTAATATTTAGAATTTTCACCTTGACTAACTCCGTATGCTAATATCTACCATCTGAACAACTACATCATGGACAGCAATGTGTAATACAAAATCCATGCTTGAATACCTCTCATCTTGGTCTCCTAAATGTGTACCATTTCTAATGTCTTATCAATTATTATAGTCTCTTTAAAATAATTTTTTAAAGACAAGGAAAAAATTAAGATTTCTTGAAAGTAAGCATTAATATTCAATTGTTTGTCCAACCTTGCATAACTGTCACCCATCACAGTTTTTCTTTTCTTTTGATCAGTTTCTTCCCTATTCACAGTATCTGCTTGTACATTTTGGATCTGGTGCAAAGTCTGTTTCAGGAGAATAATATTCATTTCACCAGGTAGCATTTGGGCTCCTACCACACACTAAACACCATGTTGTAGTTTCCAGAGAAGTAGACTATATTCTAGGAGCAATAGGAACCATTAAAGATTTAATAGCAGATAACCCATATATCTAATTTATATTTTAGGAACATAATTCAGGAAGCAGTGTGAAGAATGAATTGGAGCAGGGAATGATGCTGATACTTTCTAGCTCAACATTGAGATGACTGATGTCAAGGTCCCAAGCTAAACTATGGAAAAGTGACTCGGGTTTTGAGAAACATCTTAGGAAGAAGGAGCTGTAAGATTTGGAACCTGATCAAGCGTGGGAGGTTACTGCCTTGTGAAGCCACAGTTTATGTGGATGAATCTGTTGTTCATGCAGAGAAAGTCCCAAAGGATAGCACTGCCTTGCCAGCCTGGCTGTGAAGTGAGAACTTGTAGAGTGAGATACATGTTGGGTCCTCAACTAAGAAACATTCTGCCTCCGCGAGTGTGAAATTTACATTAACAGTGTTCCTGAGCACACCATATGAAAACAGTGCCAATTTATTCACTGAATAAACATAAAACTACCAAGCAAAATAGATACTCTGTAGTCAGTCAACTCTTCTCTCTTTATAGGATAGCATCCTTGGAAAGCCAAAGAGAAATTAAAAGGGAAGTCACTGTATGATGTTAATGACTAATGCCATCAAGCTGCCATATTGGAGACAGTCTCTTCCTTACAAAACCCTCTAGGCCACTGTGGACAAACTGCCAACTTTGTGTATCAGGATTCCCAATTTCATAGACACCTTGCAGACTAGCCCCCTTCTCAAGACACACTGCAGAAAAAGCCTAAGGCAGTAGTGGATTTTATCTTGCTTATTTCTAATCCATATTTATGGATCAACAGTGTCCAATCAGGGGCAGCCTCCAGAAAAGACACAGTAGGTCTGGTCCTTGGGTCACAGCTTAGGAATCCGCAGCTGGCTGACTGCCTACAACACTAGCCTTCTGGTTTGCAAGTCCTTGGTTCTGGTAATCATGCTACCCAGAGAAGAACAGCTAGGTGGCCCAGAAAAGAATGTCATGATGTAGCCTTTGTATCCACCCTAATAGAGCTTCTTTTCTTTTCCAGCCCGCAACTAAGGATGTCCTTTATTGTCTTCTCTACTAGAGGAACAACTTTAATGAAACTAACAGAAGACAGGTAAGGATACTCTGATACTCTCCATCCTTCTCATTAGAAAGTTGATCTCTTGCTGGGTCACCCTGAGATTTGTGCCCTAATAATTTGGCATGTGAATCTTATAGCTTTCTTGTAACAGAACTCTTGAACTGTGCACCTGGGCCCTTCTAGATTACTCTGGTGACTTTTGATAGAGTTTCTCAATGTTGGTGAAAATTTTTAAATAACTAGATCACATTAAGATAAATCTTATGTTTCATTGGTGACTCAGTCTGCTAAATAGGAGCAAGATATTACCAAACCAAATTCTTAGGGGACTGTACTTTCTTTAATTTGAATTGTTCGGCTTGTGGATTCAGTTTTCAGAGATACATTAAGTACACCATGACAGGTAAGAGTTTGAAATACTATCTGATATAATTACCATGGAAGGGATAGAAATGGAGGGCTTGTGATAGCACAAAAAAAAAGAAAATTTAACTCAAGCATGGGAAAAATGTTATTGATGTAAAAGGAGCAAATAGATATGCCTTAGGGGAAAAATACACTTTGAGGTTTTACCACAAGACTAGCAATAAGAGAAGCACATCATCTAGTTGTAGTTAGGAGGATACACTGGGAGAGGAGAAAACATTTTTCCTGCATTAATGCCACTGAACAGGTTTTTTAAAAGCAATATGGTCTACAGGGGGAAAACACTGAGAAGATGTGTGGGATTACTGACAGACGACATCATAGAGGGAGTGTGTGTTACAAGGAAAGATCATATGATGAGACCAGAGGCCAGAAAGATTCAGGGGTGAGACTCACTCTGTTAGTAACACAAGAGCCAACCTTGATCCTCAAGAGTTTCTGTACTATCTTTCAGGGGTAGCACCTTTCATGACCTAATTACCTCCCACTGGAGCCTGCTCCTTAACAGTGCCACAACTTCACGACATCGCCACCCTGAGGATCAAGTTTCCAAAATGTGAAGCTTTGGAGAACACACACAAACCACATCCAGACTGTAGCAGCAAATATAGGGAGGCCAGGATGACTTTATTCTATAACAATCTTCTTATAGGAATGAAAATAGAATTAACAGGGTAGTATAAGGTTTGCTGGCTCAAAACAATAAATCTTAAGCTAGTTTCTATTTTTTCCATACTTTTGTTTCCCATCTACAATAGAGAGTACTTTGTACCAAATAGAAGTTTTCAAATTCTGTTCTTCACTAAATGAACTCATATTCTAAAAAAAATGCATCCATATTATTGAGATGCATGAAAAATCACATTTAAAAATAGGGGTCTCTTACTCTATTTTAAAAGAAGAAGAAACTAGGACACCACTTTCCTAAGGACACCAAATAAAACTCAGACTAGACTTGGGCCCCTCATTCTTTTGAGTTTTCCATTGAATGGAGAATCTTAAGATCCAAGAAGCTTGTGTTTTTTTCCCTTAACATTGGCTAAGGATTTTGAGAAGCTCTGAGGAAGTGTCATCAGCCATCTGCAGGACTTAATCTTGCTCAGTCTTTATAATCCAGTCTTTATATATGGATGTCATTTATTCAGAGATGGAGAATGAAACAGAGAAAACCTGTTGATCCTGCCAGGAATCAAAGTACACAAGGCTGGTATAGGGAACCCTGAATGGGCATTAAATCAGTTGTAATTACTGTGTTTCCTCATCCCTCTTCTACTTGAATTACTGATAATTCTGGGGGCAGTAGGTAATAATTCTGCTGGCCATCTTTGCAGGGGGATGTGTACTTATCAGCTCAAAATCAAAATCAGATCTCACCTGTCTTCACATTCTGCTACAACCTGGGATACTCTCATGTTCTTCATACTGATTTTACTTTCTGCAAATACAAGAGTTCAGCCAGAAGATCAACCTTTTGTGTTGCTTGTAGAAGATTTGTGTCTTACTGCTCACAGCCTTTGGGAAGATAGGGAGGATAGACTAGTAATGGATTTCTAACCACTATCCGAAATACCTAGGCTTCCTAATCTATTTGGGTTTGTTATGCTTATTGAAAATACTTATCATGGGGATCTACTTGAATTTGGTGTTTTTGTCCCTTAACTGGACTACTGTTAGTTCCCCATGTGCAAGTGATGACAGAGGTTAAAATTTCTAAGGAGTTGTCATTTAATATAGGCCAAGTGAACATAAAACAACAGCCACAAACAACTTACTGTGAGTTTCATGTGGTGACAGCTGGTCCTAACCATATCCCCAACTTTATGATCCTATAGGAGAGCTGTGGGCTTTCAGTACCTTCTCAGGAGATTGGATTAAAAGAATCAGGCTTTTAGGTACCCTAAGTTAGCACTGATTTATGATTTACAGTGTTATAGTTGGGCCTAATAATCTGTATTTTTCTCTGTATCTCATTTGCTATTCAGAATATCCCTATAAGACAATAAATGATCCATTTTTACAGCTATCCAATATTTTGGGAAACTTACAGAGTTTAAAACAAAAACACTTGTTCAAAAGATATGAATTATATAGGCCAGCCAGATAGCTCTGGGCTACAGTGGACTAAAGTGCCTCCTTAGGCACAGCACAGTAGCCAGGGTTCCATCTCCAGCATGCCATGCCAGCCCCACCCCCGGGGCACGCTGAGGGCAATTGAGGCTGGGCGTGGTGATGCATGCCTGTAATCCCAAGACTTGGGAGGCTGAAAACAGGAGAATCACTACAAGTCTGACCTGTGTAGGTAGACCCTGTAGACCCTCTCCTAAATACATGAAAAAAGATATGAACTATGATTCATTTCATCAAGATGAAAATATTTTTCATAAATCAGAATAAATACAAAATACCAAAGTTGTATTTGCATTTAACTATTGGGCTCAAGTATGCGAAGGAAAAGTGGGAAATTTGAAGGAATAGAATGGTAAATATAGCATGTTAAGATGTAGTGAAGGAAGAACAATGGAAATAATGGTACAAAAGCTGGGGATTAGCTCAGCAGCCCAGTGCCTGCCTGGCAAACACAAGGTTCTCAGTTTGATTCCTAGTACCAAAAAGAGGAACAGGAAGAGGAAGTCTCATAACCATTGTTACTCTGATTTATGATGACACCTAAGTGATGATTTGAATCCTTGTTTTATATGAAATGTAGTGTTTTTCTCTGGTTTTAAGATTTCTTATTGTTGTTTCTCAGAAGTTTGGTTATGACAAGACTGGGCATGGTTTTAAGTTTATCCAATTTTGGCTTTGCTTTGCTTCTTGGATTGATAAACTTGTGGGGGGTTGTTGTTATTTGTTTCTTTTGTTTTGTTTTGTTTTTACCAGATTTGGGGAGATTACAGCCATTATTTTTTGAATATTTTTTCTGTGCCAGGTATTTCTCCTCTTTCTGATACTCCAACAATGTAAATGGTAGGCCTTTTATCTTATCTCAACCCATTGCTGAAGTTCTATTTATTTCTCTTTCAGTCTTTCTCCTTTTCTTTAAATTTCTGCTGATCTGTTTAAGCTCATTAACTTTTTCCTGTCATGCTCTTTCAGCTACTCAGCCTATGTACTTATTTTTTTATTACCAGTGTTTCATTTTTAAATTCTAAAATTTCCACTTGGTTCACTTCCCAGAGAAGTGTTTATTTCTCTGGGCTTGGGAGTTATCTCAGTGGTCTAAGCACCTGCCTGTCAAGCCTGGCAAGCATAAGGACCCGGGTTGGTACCACATGCTGTTGCAGACCCCAGAACCCAGAGCACACTGAGTCAGCCACCAAAACCAGGCATGGTGGTACACACCTTTAATCCTAGCCCTGGGGAGGCTGAGACAGGAGGACCACTATGAGTTTGAGCTGTATAGCAAGATCCTGAACCAAATAAATAAATAAATAAATAAATAACTTTTTAAAAAAATTAAATAAAAATAAAGTTTTTGTTTCTCTACTAAAATTTTCTCTTTATATTTATTTCAAGTGTGTTTTCATTGACTTTATGCAGTATAGTTTTGGTTGCTTTAAAGTCTTGTCCTGTAATCCCAACATCTCTGGATTGGCATCTTAATTGTTTTCTTTTGAGAATTCTTTTCTGGATACTTGCATGTTGAATGATTTCAGAGTATAACCTGAAATGTTTGAATTTTATATTTTAGTTGGGGATCTTGTTCAAACCCTCTGAGAAAATATTGACTTCTTTTTCTTTGTTTGCTTAAACAAGGTATCACCTGGCTTGGACTCAGACCACAAGGTCTATCTCTTCTGTGGGTGGTGGTTTCAATGTCAGCTCAGTTTTCAAAAACTTTGCTAAACTCTTTCGGATTTGTGCTGAGTCCAAAGTTGCCCAAGGAAGTGCTGAGACTTACACAGCTTCATAAATAGAACGAAGGGTTTCTCCTCTAGCTCTCTCCTCTCTAAATACCCCCATATCTAACCAGTGGGAGCCCTCTTTCCAAGTCCTGTAGTAAGAACGATAGGGTTTCTGTTGGCATCATGATCACTCACACTGTTGCCCCACAGTTCTCCAGGGAGGCCACCCTGAGGCAAAGGCAGAGAGAGAGAGAGAGAGAGAGAGAGAGAGAGAGAGAGAGAGAGAGATCTACAAATGGAAATTTCCTTTTAGGTGATATCTTAGCTTCTGCCAAGTGATTAAGACCCTCTCTCAGGTTAAGACCCTGAGAGAAAAAGGAGAGGGAAAATGTAGAATTCACCCTTGACTGTGTGGATCATTTCTCCAAATTTAACAGTCCTCCCCTAATCCATCCGCTTTGTTTACTTTTAAAAATCTTCTTGTGGTTGCTTTTTTTTTATTTTAACCAAAGTTTTTTTTTTTCTTTGCTGTGATCAGCTGGAGACATAGACAGTAGCAAGCATACTTTCTTGACTGTGTTGCTCGAGTTTTACCAATAATGATGCTGAGGTTCAGAGAGTTTATATAACTTACTGAAATCGACTAGTGAAAAACAGAACTGGTGTTGTGATTTCTGCCTTCCCAAGTTGCTCCAGCTCATGAACTCTTCATTGGATCATGATGCTCTTCCACGATTTCTTAGCTGCATTAATTTAAACAATTAACAAATCCTAATACTTTGTAAGTCATTTCATTAGCATGACAGAGGGTATAATGTAAACTTAAGTACTATCAGAATAAAATAATTTAGTGCTAATTTCTACCAGCTGTGATTTAAAAACATGGTCTGTGTTTAAATTTTTGAATTTATTTAAAAAAGTAAAGCCATATTAATATGCTGAGCTGTAAAAGTTGCTCAAGTCAACAACTTCTGACATTGCCAGTCCTATGGCTAACCCACTATTATTATGGATTACTGGACTATAGTGGGTTATTTTGCTGAATTCACGTACCTACAGTATTTAAATGGCAATAGAATACCCATCTCTTACAAAACTAAACACAAAAAAGGGGATATAAATGAAGGACTATTTTGTATCTGTATATACAAAATAGTTAGGATAGATATACAGCTACTTTCTCTTTATTCAATGAAAAGAAAGATTTGTACTAACAGTGTTTGGACAGGATATCATACCTGCATCTTGTACTATGAATAACTACTATGAAAACAACAATATGCAATGTATTAATTATTGTAACTGACCTACTAACCTGTTTTGAAACTGTCTCATTGCTATTTGTTTCTCAATAAAATTAATAATAAAAAAAATATATTACCATTATTTTCCCTCAAAATATTCCTCTTTACTTAAGGACATATATCCCATCATTTTTCAGTTGCACTGTTGTGGCTGCCTCAGTGCCCTAAACAGATGCCAATGATTATGTTTAGTGGTTCTTTTGAATTTCAGGAAGAATCAGAAGTCACGGGGTGCTTGATCTGGTAAAAAAGGTGGATGAGGACATATTCACACTTGTGATGGTTTTACAAGCCCGCCTTTCCATTGGATGGCTCTTGACAGCAGCATTCAACATATATTTTTAATCATACTTGTCAGGGCACTCACAAAACAGGACTTTCAGAACTATTTCAGAGAACATTGAGAGCCATAGGATAAGTGTGTTCAAAGCAAGAGAAAGTATTTTTGAGAGGATTAATTGCCACGCACCTTTTACTGAAATAAATTTGATGTGTAAACATTTGTGGTATCTTTTGGTTGCTTTCACACATGATTCCCTGAAAACTTAAAGGTAGTCTTGTTCCTAGCACTAACAAATATTTCAAATGTTTCACTGTTTGGAAATGAGATCATGTCAAGCAAGTCCAACTACTCAGTAAAATCACGAATACACCTTCAGGCCAACAGACTAAGCACCCGCTTGGGCAAGCACAGAGACTGGGAGTCAATTCCCGGCATCGCATGCTATGCTGGCTCCACCCCCCAGGTGCGCTGAGCAGACCACCAAGACCGGGCATCGTGGTGCACACCCGCAATCTCAGCACTGGGGAGGCTGAAACCAGGAGGATCACTAGGAGTCCAAGTTGCGCAGTGAGACCCTGTACCAAATACATAAAAAAAAAGAATACATCTTCAATTTAATCAGGTGCTTTTCTGACATCTATTTTTCTTTTACCCATTATAACTGTAAAATTGACTTTACAAGTTTGGAGCATGTTTATATTTCTGGTTATACTTATTAGGGTAGACCCCTGTAGATCTCAATTCTGTGTTCTATATATTTCTCAGAAATTTAGTGACCCTATTCATAATCATGATTGGATATGTAGCATCCTTTTTATGACTATCTTTATTCATAATTTTTAATTTAAATCACTATGTTTTCTAGAGTTCATTTATAATATAAAGCATGTGGGCAACATTCAACTTTTTTTTTCAAAATTTTATTGATAAACAGATAGCAATGAGACAGTTTCAAATCAAATCGGAAGTACAGTTTCAACAAATAATACACTGCATATATTCTTCTTAGTGGTTAATTGCTGTACAAGATGCCGACTTGAGATACTATTTACAAACACCATTAGAACAAATCATTCTATTCATTAAGAGAATGTAACTATATATCTATCCTAACCACTTTGAATACACAGATACAAAATGGACATTCATCGGTATACCCCATTTTTTCTAAGTTCCGTTATTGAATATTATAGGTGTGTAAACTCAGCAAAATATTCTAAAAGAGTCCAGTAGCCCATAATAGCATTGGATCTACTGTTTAACTGGCAATGTCAGAAATTATTGACCTGAGTCCCCCACAGCTCAACATAACAGCATGGCTTTACTTCCTATACTTCGTCTTCATACTTTTCTACTGGATGGTTAAGACCAAGGTAAAGCAGGACCTATGCAACAAGAGTTGTAGCTTTTTGGTCTGAGGTCAGTGAAATCCCCTCAGGATTTATCCTGAGATCCTGTACCCCAGATTGTAGAACCTTTGTCAGTGTCAGCCTTGTGGATGAGTCACGGCCATTGCTTGGCCAATGTGCTCTCTGTGAAAGCCTGAGAGATTGTCTTCTCCCCATGTGACTCTCCCTAGGCACACTCTACGTCATCGATCACTTTCCTCTTTGGCCTCATAATCTTCTTGATCAGAAAATTTGGGACACTACCGAGGTACATGACCTTACAGTACAAGTTCTCATATGTCCTGAGTCTTAATTGACATTAGAAGGTTAGAGCCAAAATGTTGGCTTTTCTTGTAGCCCTCCTTTTTCTCTAATTTTGGTCTGCAAACTTAGGTTGTTAACCATCCAGAAGACAAGCTTATTGTTATTATCAAACGATTTAGGCTATCCAACATTCAACTTTTGCCCCAAATAGCCAGTTTTTCCACCCCCATTGTGGAATAACGCTTTACAAAGCACTTAAAAAGTTTTGATAGACTTGAGTCCATTACAGAGTTTTCTGTTTTGTTACTATTCAGTTCTGTTTTTCTGTCTGTGTCTTTACCCAGACCATACTGTTTTAATTAGTTTTAACATCTGGAGAACCAGTTCTTTTTCATTTCTAATATTGGGCAAAAACTTACTTGATCTGTAGTGGATTTTTCCAACCATGAACATTTTAAATAATTTTTTTATATTCTAAAATATCCTTGCAATTTGAATTTGAATATAGAAAGTAAGGATTAATCTCAGCAACAATGACATTGAATTTTTACTACATAGTACTATTTTGTAAAGACTATACCACTTTTCTTTTATGACTCTTAGTAACATTTTATTCTTAAACTAAATCTCATGTAGTGTTTAACTTTATTCTCAAGCAATTTAAAGTTTTCTCTTCCACTGTGAGTGATACAATTTTTCTGTTTTCTTACATGAATTGCTATTGATTACTAGAGCAAGCAACTCAGGTTTTAATCCATAGACATCTATTAAACAATAAAATGTTCTTTAAAAAATGTACATGTGAGTAGGTTTTCAATAGAAGGAACAAGTACATTGTATCTGAAGTAGGCTATGACTTCCCTACCCTAAAAGAAGTTTATGAAATGCTGCTTTGGGGTGAAGCTATTGGTTTTTGAGAGATACTTCTCATCCCACATGGTAAATGAGATATTTTATTGGTTTGAATACTTTTCTTAATTACCTAATGATTTATTTAATTTATTCCTCACTTCTGTTTAGTGTACTTTTAAAAATTCAATGACTCACTTTATTCTTTTGCTATGATTAATTTCTTCCATCTGCTTCTTACATACCATTTCTCCTGGCTTGTTGAGATGATAATTTATTCTTTATGTTTGTCTTTTCTTAGTAAAAAGAAGAGAGTTAAGATAGGTATAAATTCATTTAAGTGTGGTCAAGGTTCTTGAATATGCCTGTTCTCATTTGTTGTCATGTTTAAATCATTTTTAAGTTTATCCTTGATGAAGAATGATTTAGGAGGGTGTTTCATGATTTTTATGTGAGTTTTGTTTGCAATTTTTTTTTTCAATTTCTAGAGTTAATAGACTTTTTTCAGATTGTGGCTTAGATAATTTTAATTCTTTTACATCTGTTGGTAGAAGTATACCGTAGATTTTTTCAAAAAAATATACTTGTACAGGTTCTCACTCGGCAACCCAGACATAGTGGTCCTCCTGTTTTCAGCCTCCCCAGTGCTGGCATTACAGACATGTACCATCACGCCCGGTCTCAGTGGGAGGCTCAGTGTGCCCGGGGGCGAGGCCAGCGTGGACTGTGGTACCGGGGATCAAACCCTAGTCCCTGCGCTTGCCTAAGCATGCACTTAGTCCACTGAGCTATCTTGCTGGCCCTTGGGATAATATTTTAATTGAATTTGAAATTCTTATAGCTAGGCAATGTTTCTTTCCAGATTTTCTAAAGACAGTGACATAGTGTCAGCTTGCATGTATTAGAGAAATGAGAATCACCAACTTAGTATCTCCTTCTTCTGTTTGTAGCTTGGTTTCTCCTCTTAGATGCTTGGAGAACTTCTTTCTTCAACTTAGATATTTTTGAAAATGTTGATAGACTATATATAGATGTGAGTTTTTCACTAACTTTGTATTGTACTTAAGTCAGTCTATTAGATCACTTTAACTTCTTCAGTTTAAACATTTTCCTACTATTATTATTTTTTTTTTGGTGGAACCAGGGATTGAACTCAGGTCCTTGAGCTTGCCAAGCAAGTGCTTATTCCACTGAGCTATCTCCCCAGCCCCCTACTATTATTTTTATTACTACAGTTTTATATGTTCAGTAGGTTTTAATTTGTATCTTTTATATTCTCTTTATATTCTAGATATAATCTTTAATTTCTTTATTATTTATCTTTAAGTTTAGGGGATATATTTCAATCAAGTCTTATAAATAACCAGTTCAAGTTGATTTTTTTTTCTTGTCTTTAAAACGCTCAACTTGCTTTTTACTACTTCCATTGCTTTTTATAGTAACAATTTTTATTTCATTCAAGCAGCTTTGCCAGCTTTCAATGGAGTTCTTAGCTTCCTGGATATCTGTTTGAGTCTTTTTCATGCATTCTAATTGTGCTGAGCAATTCTTTCTCAATTGCTTTCCTTTCTTTTTGGACCTGAGAGATTATGTTTGATCTTAGTTCTTCTATAGCTTGATGGACTTGTTTTTTGTTTTTTGTTTTTTTACTTTAGTTGCTATCATTTCAGAGATTTCAGGTGTGTGCTTTCCAAGTTCTTGTCTGTCATTATCTCCTGGATTTGTTCTGAGTGAGTTAGAGCATCAAGATTGCCTTCTGCTCCTGAATTTTGCACTTTTGACTCACTCAGACAGAGTCCCTCAGGCTGCCCAGAGTTCACCAAAGTTCTTAAATGGCTCCAGGAAAGTTCCACACCTGCATGCACTGGGCCGAGAGATCACAGCTCTCCTGCATGCCACAGGCCACTCAGAGTTCTTCTAAGTTCTTATAAAAGTTTGGACCGGCACCAGCAGAAGCTCCATGCCTGCACTCTGGGGACTAAAGAAAGTCAGAGCTTACCAGAGTCCCACAAGGTGCCCAGGGACCGCCAAAGTTCTTAAATGGCCACATATTTTATTTCTATAGTAGTATTTCTACTCCTAAATCTTTTTGTATGATTTCATTATGTTATTTTAGAGATGAACTTTCTTCCTGATAAACATAAATTAGAATTTGTTATATGTATCTCTCTGTTTCTCATATGAGTTTATTTCAATAAGGAAGTTTTCTCAGATTTCTAAAATTGGTCCTTTGCTTCCTATTTGCTGAGACTTTTCATTGGTATAGTGATTTAATAAAAAAATCAACTAACTAGGTTTTTTAGTACTAGGGTTTGAGGTGAGTTCTTTTTCTTGTTGGAAATGTTAAGATCTCAAGTGAAAGAAAATAGGTACAGGGTCTGGAAGGTGCGGCCTTAGCTTGATACTAGAGTGCTTGCTTAGCATGCAGAAGATTCTGTGTTTGAGCCCCAGCACCATTAAAGGAGACAAGAGAAGAAGAGAAGACAGAAAAAAACTGGGGAAACTTGAAGGTAGTATAAACTCTTATTACAGACCCAGCAGTCCTTCCAAAGTAAGGAGGAAGCAGAAGGCAATGGAAGATGGTCAGGGCTCATGGTGGAGTCACTGTGTTAACAATTCCTTCCCCCATAGCGGGGCAGGGTGGTACATGCCTGCAATCCCAAAACTTGGGAGCCTGAGGCAGGCATATCCACAAGTTCAAGGTCAGCCTAAACTGCATAGCAAGACCCTGTCTCAAATAACAAGATAAAACAAAAACAACATCAATAAAAACCAACACACAAAAAGAATTCCTTCCCCCATCTACACAGGCTTTATTCTCCTCATGACCTGGAATCCTAGGAAGAGTGTGTGCTTCCCTTGCTCTGGTCTGAGCAGCTCTGTTTTGTGCAGGAACTTTAAGTTTCTCTGTTGAATATGACATTCTTGCCTATTTTCCAGCAGAGAAAAAGTAGTTTCTCTATTATACTAGTCTAATTTTATCTACCAAAATTTGGAAAGGGAAGTGAAAGTTGAAATGGGTGGACCAAAATCTCTGTTACTAACTGGAAATTTTACCTTTCTTCTGCACTTTTCAAGATTAAAAAACAAACCATAACAAAATAACTGTGGGTCAAAGAATTATTATACTTTATCCAACCCACTGACCTCATTTTACTTCTGAGGATAATGCTTTCCAGAAAGATTAAATTATTTGTTCAAATTTGTTCATGCTACTCAGAGTCAAAAGGTTTTTTTCTAAATTCGCAGAATTAAGAAGTTTAAATCTAGTGATGTTTTTCCATTATCATATGCAACATTCTACTGTATACATGCTGCTGTCTGTTGCTTCTTATCTGTGAACTATTTAAACAGAAGCTAGCACTATATATAGCATATGTACATGTATATACATGTGTGTGTATATCCATGCATAACCTTTTATCAAGGGAGTATTATGTGCCAATACCTTCCTGATCTATACAAGGGAAAATAATAGCATTCACCCGATAAGGCTGTTATGAGTATTGCATTATTTATTACATGTATTATTATCAATAGAGATACAGAGGCAGACAAAGCTCAACTCCACTCTGGTGTACAAGTGAAGGAGCCTGGATGCATACCTAAGAAGCATGGTCCCTAAATCCATGTTTTAATTATTACATTAGTGGATTCACCACAATTTTATTATTATGCAGAGCAGTAAATTTATTTAAAGAAAAAAACGCAATCTACCACCTACAAGCTGTTTGATTCTTCAAGAAAAGAGGTTACTAAAAGAGGTTACCCCTTCCAAACCTTTCATCTCCATGGCCTTGCAAGCTGGAGCTTGGAAGCATTCCTCACAAAGAGGTAAAGAGGTAGCACCCGCGCTCCACAGATGGGTTAAGAAGTTCTGCATCTTCCGTATTGCTTAAGGAGCTGGAGTGAGAGCCAAGAATGCTTGGCTCAGAGTGCCGAGTGGAAACCAAGAGACCACATTTCTCTATCCTCCTCAGTCATCTTTCAGTTTGGTTGAGAGTGTGGTTTTGCCATTAGTGTCACAGGGGAAAATGACATATTCTGGACACATCATTTGATTCCTGGAGCAGAATGATTATAGGCTGCCATTACCAAGAGACGTAGTTCTAAAAGCCTTTTCTAAATTTAAAAACAGGGGAGAAAGAAGAATGTTCAGATATTTAGTGCTTGAAAGGACATGTATTCATTCCATTTTGTGGTACTGTTCATTTAGTTGTGAGAATACTTGATAGCAAAATTGAAAGAAATGTTGAAGGAGTAGGACATTTATGTGTTCTCTTGTCCTATTGATTGAAATGTAACAAACAGCACGTGGACTCAATCCACAAATTTTCCTGTCTCTGTGCTTCCATTTTTGTTATCCACAACATAATGTAGCCATATCCCTGCCCATGGAACTGCTAGAAAAAAATTATAGTGCAATTATATAATAAGCATTCAGTAAGTATTTGTTACTACTGTAGTGGTGGTTGTTAGTTTGGATAAATAGCTAGCAAGTCAACCAAAGTTCTTCCATACAAATCCTACCTCAAATCATCCCAGCATATACCACAGTTAATTGTGAAAGTGACTCTACAGCTCTCGTTGGCCAATGTTCTTCAGCAAAGTTTTTAGTTTTCTCACTCTATCACTGTACAGAGGAGTCATAGATAGACTATCATGAGGTCAGGTAAAAAGTTATTGTTTTATTTATCTAGTGGCTCTAGCAAGATGAAATCACAGTCATGGTAACAAGAGCCCACTTCAGCAGATTTGTGAACACACCAATTTGTGTAGGTAGTTGTAGCCTACTATTTCTCAAACTCTGCCCCTGGATTGCCTTGGTTAGTAATAAAAATTAAATGTGAATTTCTGGTGCCCTAGGTCATCTTTTGATGTAGCTCAGTGAAGACGAGAAGTTTTTTTTATTTTTTTATCCATATATTGTATAATACTCATTCAATTCCATAATATGCAATGTTTGATTTTGTGTAAATGTCACATTGAGTGCTTTCTCAAATGCAGGAGTATAACTGATGCTTCAGAAAAGAATGCAATATGCCTCATGTGTGTTTGTATGCGGTTACATACCATGTTTGAGTACCATCAACACAACAGAGGCCATGTAGACTTTGTGGTAAGGCCCAGCCTGGGTTCCCATCTGGATTCTACCACCAAGCACATATTACTTCACTTCTATAACTTTGTTTTCTCATGTGGGCAATAAAGATGATAGTGACCACCATACAGTGTTGATATGAGGTATTTGTAAATTAATATATGGAAAGTGCCTAACAGAAAGCCAAATACACCATAGATATTCAAGAAGTGCTACTCATTTACTCTCTTACAATCTCTCTTGTGGAAAATACAAATACATAATGGATACAAATTAATAGAGCAACAATCAAAAACACTTCTTTTGCCTGGCTAAAGGCAGGCAAGGCAAATTTCAGAAGTGATCAACAGAAGCAATGAATTATTGGGTTCTCATAGCCAATGATAGTTCTGAAACTATAGAAATTGTCTGTGGTCCAACAAAGCAATCTCAGTATTGGTCAATATCAGGCAATGATGCTCATGTGTGTTCCATGACTCTTAATACCACCCTGATGGGTGATCTATTTAGCTCTGGACTCAGCACTACCTTGGATAGGCCGTGAGTACTTCACTACAATCTCCAGGTTCTTCACTTGTTCCTCACTTCAATGAGTTTTTTTTAAATTATTAAATATCTGAAGTATAACAAAAGTTTATAATGATAGTGAATACCATTAGACACCAGAAAGCTTGAGAAATAAAATGTTACAGGTAACACTTCCTCCTATGTGCACAGAATCTGTTTCTTCTCACCTTCTTTGGTGCCCATGGAAAGGCAGCTGTATTGCTCTGAGCTAAAAGGCCTTGATAGATCTCAGAGTCTCACACTTTCATTGCTCATTTGAGAAAACTGAAGTTCAAGGAGGCTAGCTTCCTTGGCTTAGAAATCATAGAACTGGAATTCAGTCACCGAAGTCTTCCACCAAAGTCCATGCTATTTTGAATGGATATTGGCACTGAAGCAATGGGAAGAATGAGTTTACTTTATGAAACAGTGTAGGAGGCAAAATGTGGAATTTGCTGAGTTCTGGAACATGCTTAAATTCTAGGGAAGAAAGTAAATCTTAAACAGAAATATGAGGAAAAATCTGGGCATGGTGGTCCACACCTGTAACCCCAGGTCTCTGTGAGGTGGAAAAAAGAGGATCAAGCCCAGCCTGGCTACTTTAGTAACTTAGCAAAGTTAAAATAAAGGTCTAGGGGATGTAGGTCAGTGTGGAGGCCCTGGATTCAGTCCCCAATGCCCAACCAAAAAAAAAAAATGATAAAGAAAGAAAAGAAAGATGTCAGAGGAAGAGCAACTCATGAAGTAGGAGACAGTAGAATGCAATGGAAATCAAAAAAGAAAATATGTTTAAATGATGAAAGAACCACCTGTGTCATGTTGCAAAAGGGTGAGTGAAAACCAGAGACGTGAACTGAGTCAGCAACATGGGGACGTTAACAAGAGAAGTGTTAGCAGTGTTATGGGGACAAAAGTCAGAGCAGAATAATTAAGGACTCTCAATTTTAAAATGAGAAAAAAATATTTTGCCTCTTTCTTCTTAAGGCAGCATCCAAGCCAGGAAAACCTAAAACAAAGGCACAGTGCCCATCATTAAGGAAACCAAGAAATGTATAGAATCAAAGAATCATTACACATGAAGAGAGGAGGAGGAGTGGCAAATGATGTAACAATAGGGAGAAAACACAAATACAGCCTAACTTCACTGAACATTAGAAGAAAGATCCCATCAGAAAAGAAAGGGGAAAAAGGAAGCACATTTTAAGAAGTGTATTATGGTGCCGGTGAGATAGCTCAGTGGACTAAGCACTTGCTTAAGTAAATACAGGAACTGGGGTTTGATCCCCAGCACTATGTGCCACTTTGGCCCCACCCTTGGGCATGCTGAGCCGGCCACCAAGTCCAGATGTGGTGGTGTACATCTGTAATCCCAGCATTGGGGAGGCTAAAAACAGAAGGAGCACTACAAATCTGAGCTGTGTAGTGAGGCCCTGTACCAAATACATTAATAAATAAATAATACAGATGTGTATTATGAAGAAAGAAGCAAATAAATAGGCCAATAACTAGAGGAAATTGTCAGGTCCAAGAGGACATTCTCCTTAGGATGAGAAGTATTAGAGCACACATATATACAAGTAATCAGCCCCTGGTATTTTTCTTCTTAACTGTAGTCACCGATATTTAGAAATAACCTGTATGGTTTATCTGCTTCTTGTTAAGAATATAGAGGGATGTGAAAAACCTTCATTTCCATAGTCAACCAGAAGAGCCAACAGAAAATAAAATTCATATGTTTCCATGAGGCTGGCAGAGATACAGGAAGCACTGATGAATGGAATTACAGGGAAACAAGCCTTTTATAGCTCATCAGAAATCTGCTAAAGCTTCCATGCCTGAGGTTGGATGCCTACTCTGGGTATGGGCAGTTGGAAGAGTTGGTCTGCTCTGGACAGACATTTGCAGGAATGAAGACAATTCAGTGAAACCTAGACAAAAATGTGTGTGTGAGGGCTGGGTTAAGATCTGAAATGAAAAAGGAAATTTCAGTCTCACAGTCCCCTTCCACATACATTCACATCTGCATTTGTTCCAAGAAAATAACAGTAAAATAGTGACTGAAAAGTGGAAATCACATAGTCATGTGGATTCCTGTACTGCTTGGATTCTAGAATCCCCCAGAGTGGAATGCAAAGGTCAGGCAAAAACATCTGAAGCTGCCCCTAATCCCCTCCTCACTCAAATACTGAAAAGATCACAAAAGCAGGGAAGAGCAGAAGGCCTGGAGTTAGGCTAATAACAGGGAGGATATTCTAATTAAAACTGTTGCCCATCCCAGGCACAGTCTAACTCAAGGAGGATCCTAAACGAGCAGCTTCGCACCCAGCTCACACGGAATGAAAGGCCTACACTCTGCCATGAGTAAGCACGTTACATCAGTATTATACCTACTCCCTTTTTTATACACAGTGTACAAAACACAACTAAAAGATTAGGAAATATGGGAAACACCAAGGAAATATGACTCATAATAAAGAAAAATACAGGAATAGAAGGAAAATACAGATTGCTTAATTTTGGAATTAGGCAGGGACTTTCAATCACTGATTATAAATATATAAATAATTTACAAGAGGGCCAGCCAAATAGCTCAGAAGATTAAAGCACCTGCAAGCAGACTCAAGGGCCAGGGGTTTTATCTCCAGGCCTGCCGTGCTAGCCCCACCCCCAGGGCACACAGACAGCAATTGAGACTGGGTGTGGTGGTATACCCCCCTAATCCCAGCTCTTGGGAGGCTGTAAACAGGTAGATCACTGAGTCCAATCTAGTAGTGAGACCCTGAACACCCTGCAGGCACTTCCCTAAAATATAAAAAAATCATAATAATTTACAAGAAAGGGTGAATACAGTGGTAATTATAAGGGGGAAGACAGTATAAAAAACTCAAAAATACCAAGCAAAAATTGTGAAAGTGAAAAATATAACATCTGAAATAAAAAGTTCATAAGGTGGATATGAAAATGAGATCGGATACCTCAGCAAAAAGATAAGGAATTTATAAACAAGTGAATAGAAATTATCCAAACTGAAAGAGAGGAAGGGAAAAGGTTGGAAGATGAGAGGACGAAATGAACAAGGCCCTGTGACTTGTGTGATAATATCAAGTAGTCTAATCAATATATGTGCAAGCAGAATACCAAACATACATGAAATTTCACACACAGACTCATGGAGACCTCTGAGAAGAGCAAATATAAAGAAAACATTGGGGCCAGGGAGATAGCTCAGTAAAGCACCTGACTGGTAAGTGCAGGGTTCTGAGTTCAATCTCTGGTACCACAAAAAGGAAAAAAAATAAAGGAAAGAGGGGGAGGGAGAGAGAGAGAGAGAGAGAGAGAGAGAGAGA
>NW_004524634.1:144255-154824 GCF_000260255.1 Octodon degus
TGCTGGGGAGGTGCAAGGACCAGCATTCGATCGCCAGCTTGCTGTGCCAGCCCCGCCCCTGGGACATGCTGACATGGTGACTGAGACTGGACGTGGTGTGGGCACCTGGAATCCCAGAGTTTGGGAGGTTGAAAACAGGAGGATCATGAAAAGTCCAATCTGTACAGTGAGACCCTGTAGGCCCTGTACTAAATACATTTTTTAAAGTATTTTAAAAAATCGTGATCAATGCAAAAAGAATATAGAAAAGGAGAAATAACAGAATTGACCAATACAAAGCAAGGTTGGTGGCAGGATACCAACCATGTCAATCTGATATTAAATATAAGACATGTTTTAATTATTTCAATTAAAACATAGAGAATGACACACTAGATAAGGACCAGTGTATTTCTAATCTACCGCTGCATGGCCAAAACACCCCAGATGGTCGTAGTGTGAAATAATACTAAGCAATGCTTGTTTCATCTGGACTTTTTTTTTATGGAATTGCATTTCATTACACATTCAGCAGGGGACTGAACTCAGCTTGCAAAGATGATGTGTTTGAGACAGACCAGGGCCTCCCTGTCAAGATGGTCTTTCCTTCTCAAGGAGAAATGAAAGCCCAGGTCACTGCCACGTCCAAAGAAGGCAAATCCTGAAAGCACAGGTGCTAGCACAGCCTCATCCTTCCTCATGCTTATATGACTGAAGTTGTAGAATCCCACAGGCTGATGCAAGCTATGCGGCCAGGTGCAGAGCCCAGGTATAGACTCTCCACAGGCAGAAGTGCTGGGAGAGGTGACCTCTGGGAGCCTGAGTATAACCATCTACCACAAACAGTTATACGTGGATTTTGAGTACAAATATGGTAATGCATTTAAATGAAATAATAGGAAAAAATATACTATGCAAACACTAATCATGAAAAAATTGTTAGACTGGAATCCAAAAAGCTCAAATGGATAAGCTCCTACTGACATTAATGTTTAATAGAGGAAGGAAAATACAACTTATAAATACAGTAATATCTGGAATGAAAAGGGGAATATTATTACAGGTCCTACAGGTGTTAGAATAAAAAGGAATATTGTATAAAACTTTATAGAAATAAATCCAGTGATTACAAAGGAAGTGAACAAACTTTGTGCTTGTATATATAATATATAAATTATACCTCACTAAAATCAGCCTACATCTTATTATCATAAAGCATCTTGGCCTGTCCTCAGGTAAAAGAAGAAATCATGATCTCTATATATATTATAACAAATAATTACAGTTTGTCACAGAACTCCATGATTGTGAAGGTTACAGAAAAGGGCCCTTAATCTGTTTTCTGTTCATTGCATTGTTTCTTTGTAGTCAACAACTGGAACCATAAGGCCATCTGGAAATGTTTGAGAATAGCATTAGTGGTATTAAATACCGATATGTGTTTTTGAGTTGAAACTTCAAAGCCAACAACTGCAAAGCATTTGAGAAATGTCTAATTCTACAGAAGCTTTAAAAGGGTGCACACTGCAGATCTGATGCTGGGTTATTTTTGAGTGGTGGTGGAGGTGGTTTTCATAGAACAAAAATGTGATTGACATTGTATAACCCCAAGGGTTTTGCAATGGGTGTATCAATAGGATCTTTGAAAGCCTCAATTGCTTCTTAATGAGCTTGTATAAATTCAATACAATCAAAATCTCAAGAAGTAATCTTCATAAAGTATAGAAAAATTTCCTGGACAATGAAAAGTCCAGAAGACACCGTGACTGATTCTCCACCCACTGCCCCTAGAAGCCAGTGTAGCTAAGTGCATGGCACAGACTCAAAAAATAGTAGTGGCAATGAATGAATGATGCGTCCAAACTGGAACCATTTATTTAGTAATCACACTGGCCATCCTTAAGTGTTGTGGGGGTTGCAAAAGTAACACAAGACATCTGGCTTGAAAAATCCTTAACTTCTAAGCAGGAACACTGGCAGACATGGGAAACCACCAAGAAAAATAGGACCTTTTAATAGCAGCCTGTCTTGTAGGATTCCAGGCCAGTCTCGTTTCCCAGGAAGATTGCATTGCATGTGGTAATCTCTGAGTTCCCAGAGAGGTTCTTATCATCTTTCGAAAGATCTTGCTACTAATTTTCTTGGTTTCTAAGAAAGAACAAAGAAGAGACCTGTATTAATAGTTCTAGTATGCACGAGTTAAAACAGAGCCACAATTCCCCCTGAAACCATTGCTTTTGTTTGTCGAGATGCTGTAAGTGCTTAGAGGAGGGGCAAAGGAATAAGAAAGTGGAGGCATGAGTCACATGATCTCTAAGATGTTGGTGTATCAGGGAAGCTGGGGTAATTGCGTGGAACTGGTGAGTTCCTCTCTTACCAGACAGATGTCATCAAGGATAAGAACATTTTTCAAAACAGCCTTTGCTTACTCTGGTGTCAAAAAATTTAGAAAGCTCAAGAAATACTTGTAAAAGAAAGGAAATAGGCTTACAGTGAAATACCCAAGTTCCCAGACTTTACTTGGCAGAGAAAAAAGAGAGTGAAGCCAAGGAACCTTTTCCACACCCCCAATATGCCTTTTTAAGCCCTCCTTTTTAAACTTTAGTCTTAACACAGTATTCTAGTTTTAGTGTTACCAGATCTCATTCGCCTGTGAGAATAAGAATAAGACCAAAGAATAAGACCATATTTACTTTTTGAGGTTTTTTTTTAGGGGAGGTGGTTTTTTGAGACAGGGTCACGCTGTACAGTTTAGGCTGCCCCTGAACTCACTATGTAGCCCAGGCTGGCACTGAACTTGCAGCAATCCTCAGGCCTCAGTGTTCAGGGTGCTGGGAGTATAAGCATGTGCCACCACCACACCTAGCCCATATGTACTCTAAATACCCAATCTTTTTTCTTACCTGTCAAAAATGAGCCTTCTTCTCCATAGGGTTCTCCAACTATTTATTCCATAGTGCTATCTATGTATGCTCAGGAATAGACTCTGATTTCCCGGTCCTATCCTTACCCTATTGGCACCTTATGGCTACCTCTGCTGCTGGCACCCTCATGCAACTGCCAATCCATAGAATACTCTTGTCCCCCCTGCCAGGTGACTTCTAGTGCCCTTACACACACACACACACACACACACACACACACACACACACACAGAAGCATGGCCTTGCTGGGAGATATACACTGTTTTCATCTTTATCTCTCCGTCTAAAGCATGAGAGATTTCCCTTTGTCATCACCAAATATGATTTGAAATTAAACTATGCCTTTTTGTTGGAAATATTAAAATATTAGAGGTAATGTCAGACATACAACACAGAGAGATTGGTTGTCAACCACATCAAGGACCCAGACTTGCCCAATACCAATTACCAGTCAGCTTCTCCTTAGCCTTCCTCATATGACCAAGTTAAGTTTATCCCTTCTCCAAAACTGAGCTCTTCCCAGGATGATTAATGCACACATCCATTCCCTCCACCCACAACTTCAGTAAATATTTGCTAAATGTCTGTTATGTTCCAGGCACTCAAATAGACATAGAAGATGTAGTGGGGACCCAAAAAGAGATACCCAGCCCTAACGGAGATTAAAGTGTAGAACTGGAGAGGGAAAGAAAATATACAGATAGACAAACAGTTACATAGTCAAATATTATAAGTTATAAAGCAGCCTAGTTTCTACAAAGCAAGAATTATGGCTCCATAAGGAAGTCCAATCGAGGAGGATCATTTGGATTGGGTAAGATGAACAAGGGCCACTATGAGAAATCGACATTTAAATTGAGATTGAGTGAAAATGCTCCCTGTGAAGAACTTCTCAGGCAGCAGAGACTGCTGGTGTGGAATGTCTGTCAGACAAGGGGCTTGGAAGACTAAAATAGCTGAAGAGCAAAAAGTAAGGGTAGAGATCCCAGAGGATGGACAGGGAGGCAGAAGCCATGCCATGAGGGTATTGCAAGGCCATGGAAAACACTGGGTTATCTCACTTATAATAGGCTGCTATTAGAGGGTTTTGAGCAAGAGAGAGAATGGCATGATTTGCTGTATATTTTAAGAAGATGCTGGCAGCCATGGAGAGAGTCAGAAGAAGAGGAACAAGTGGACAGAGGACAGAGGTTAAGCAAAGGAAAGTGGCTTGGGCTATAGTGTTGACAAAAGAGGTAGAGAAGCAGTCTATTCATAGGTATGTTTGAAGTAGAAGCAGCACAATTTGCCAATGGTGGGTGTGGAGACATGGAGAGAGATAGAAAAGTCATCTAAGTAGGGGAACAAGGAGGTATCTAATTTCTTACCTGGGCAGTTGGGCATGTGATCTAATATCTGTGCCCAATAAGATGATCGGATAACAGTTAGAATATTTCCTGAAGTCTGAGTGATAGGACCTTCACTAACCCACCTGACAAGCATCAGAGGCCCAGGTACAGACCTGGACTGAACACTTTTCGATTTATCTTTAAAATTTCCAACCACCTCGCCATGTAGCTGCCCCTATGGCTGGCCACCCATCACATCAGGTTTTATAGTAGGCAAGTTCTTTTATTAAAATCCCCCCACAAAGTTGCCAGAATAAACTGGCAATGTTTCATTCACTGATTCAGTTGTTCAGAGAGCCTGGCACACTCTAAGCACCCAGCTCGCATGGCTCCTGCTCTTCACTGATGCAGGTGCTTTGGAGAGCTTACCATTTCTCCCAGACAGCTCCAGCCTAGGAGGCTGCTTTACAGAGTAGAAACCTCCACTGAGCGAGACAGATTTGACTCTAACTTTCTGCTCCCCTATTTACCCTCTCTGAGGCCAAATTTTTCACCTGTAACATGGGAATACACAGCTGTGTTAAGTGATTATCATGAGGTGAAATCAGAAATCTTTGAGCAGCACTTTGTATCTAAGGGGATGCTCAGGAAGTGATAGATTCTTTACCTAATGAGAAAGAAGCTTCCCTTTCTAATTTAAATACTATGTCTCTACCCTATCTCCCTAGAAACACCAGAGTGGGAGTAAGACAATTTCAAGCCCTTTCATAGGTTTATGAAATGATCTTATGTTGATGAATAAGTTTTATGAACAGTTACGTTTTTCAGAAATTGTGTTCTCTTTTTTGGCACAGTATACAACTGTTAAGTGCAAATGTGGGCATCTTACACTCTAAGGAGAATGGCCCACAAGGATTTCCTTTGGCCTCTAAACTGCCCACATTCCACACTACCAGTCACACTTTTTCCCTTGCTGTCTCTCACTTCCTCTTCCTTCCCCCACTGTCACCTTGAGCAAACAGAGTAAGAAAACACAGGCACCAACCCACAGGAAACAGTCATAGTTGTCCTAGAAAGCACCGATTCCTTGGGCTTTTATTTTCAACGTTGAATGCATGGTTTCCTTTGGCACAACTGCGCACACAGCAGTCTGCTCCAGACGCCTCCTGTTCCCACCGCATCCTTGTGGTGGCTTCCACTGGTTTCTTGGTGCTTGGCTTTCTCTGGCTCATAGGAACTACTCACTTCTTTGCTTGAGTTATTGTGTGCCCCCCTGGTGGCAGTTACATTTTAAGATGCATTTCCAACATAGAAAGAAAACTGTCCATGTTGTGGGAAAGGAAAACCTTCACAAGCAAGTGGGGTTCCTGCAGTAGGGTCCTTAACTTGGTCTTTGAAATTCCGGTCATCCTATGGTATGGCTGACCCTGGACTGGTAGCGTAACACAAAGACTTTCCTCTGGTGACTCTTGTGGGACTCTTGGGTAATAATTCAGTATCCTTGGAACTAAGACCAGTACATAGCATATCAACAGTGTACCATTTCTACTGTAAAATAGTCTACCAAGACTTACAGATTATCTTTGGATTACAGGGAACAGATTCGCCAAGGCCTAGAAGAACTCCAGAAAGTTCTACCAGGAGGAGACACCTACATGCATGAAGGATTTGAAAGGGTAATTTTAAGACAATTTTAAACTCCAACCATGAATAGTATTATTGAAGTATCAATAAAGGATGGCTCATGAGATAAAGCACGTGCATCAAGGCAAATGAACAACATTCTATAGCAAGAGTATAATTTTGCTTCTTATAAGCTTATATATTATGTACATTGATAGCTGTATCTAACAAACTAGAAAAAACAGATTTGTTTTCCTTCTTTGCTAACTTGATGGTTTTTAGCTGGTGACTGGATGGTACTCATGACTCACACCACATACAAGTCCCACCAGTTTCCAAGTGACCTTTACTAGATGACAGTGTCAGTGGTTGAAATAGAATTGCCCTGACTTTAAGAGACAAATACAAGCTTCTGAGAAGCAAGACATCCCTCCACGTGCACACTGTGTGTGAGAATAACTTTACCTGCATATCATCCACTGGCACCATGGAGTGAAGCCTGGGTGAATTCCATGAAGAGCCAAGGCTTACCCCGGCTGTGTACCCAATGCCAACCTACTACTCAGTAAGCCACTTGGAGCAGCAAGCAGTGGGTAAATGTCTGATAGCTTGTTCATGTGTTTTTCAGGCCAGTGAGCAGATTTATTATGAAAACAGTCAAGGTAAGATGAGAGCACAAACTGCAATTATGAAATGCATAGTGTTTTTCTCTGTCTCTGAAAAAGTGCCTCAATAATTTCATGGTTCGAGGTATGTGTTCAGTATTGTCAGTAATCTTTGGACACACACTTCACCACAAAAAAACTGCATAGGAAGCGTGTTCCAAGTCAAATTCTACTGCCCTATTAATGTTAAGTTATGCTATAAAAATAATTAAGAATCCACTATGGGCAAAATCTGTAATTCTCATGAACAGTTTTGCATGATGAATTTATTAAGTCAGTAAATACTTGGATTGGTTACTAAAGTCTTGGATTTTTATGTCAAATCTGATTATCTTGTCCTTCTCTGATCTCCAAGGATCTTCATTACTATGAATTGGATATGTTATTCAAATTGTTTGGTCTATTTTTTCTTTATTTAAAAGACAAGCTTAGAGTATCTAGTAATAGAAATAATAATAATAATTATTATTATTATTATTACTTTAGCTATTATTACCACAACTTTCATGGTTATTATCTCTTTATCTCAGACAGCTCTTAAAAGATTGTATTTGATATCAATATGATAGTGGGGGGAGTAGGGATTTTCCTCCTTAGGCCTGTAGAAGTATCTACTTACTGTTTGACTTGAACTGTACCAAATAGAACAGACCCAGGATCAACACCAAAATTTGCTAAAATAAATCAGCTGTGAGTATTGTTACTAGAAGTCTAAGTATTGCTGAAAGAGTTCTAGTAGGTTTAGCCAACTTCTGTAACATTTCCAGTCAGCTTGAAAATCATGAGAACTATTAATTTTGGCCAAACTGTTTTCAAAGGATAGTGTTGTGATCAACTACAGCATATGAGAAGGGCCAAAAAACAAAGCCCTAGTGTTGGGGTTTGCTCTCAGGCCTGCCTGACAGGCATGTGGACTGCTTGCAGAAATAATCACACATGGCTCACTGGAAGCACTCTTGTCCCCTGGTTGGGCACACCTATCCACTTGACCAGATCAAACTCAAACATTTGTTGAGATAAGGCTAAGAAACCCAGAAGCCAACTCTTCTCCCCTTTACTCTGTCTCTGTGGAACTATTCTTCACTTCTGGAGTTGGTGATTCTACAATATTGACTTGAAGTAGTTGAACTTACAGGAGACAAACCTCAGGCTGAGAGAAAGTTTCCTGGATGAGGCAGGAAGACTGAGTTGGTCTGTATTCTCTTGAGCAGGATACCGGACAGCAAGTGTCATCATTGCTTTGACTGACGGGGAGCTCCACGAAGATCTCTTTTTCTATTCAGAGAGGGAGGTAAGCAATGGTTTGGCCAATATCTAAACACATTCCTGAGCATCTGAGGGTGTAGGTCAGTGGTAGAGTAAATGCTTAGCCTCCCTGAGACCCTGCGTTTAATACTCAAAGTCCCTCTCAAAAAAAAAAAAAAAAAAAAAAAAAAAAAAAGACACAGGGCTTCTCTCCAAAAGACTGCGCTTTGTACTCAGCCAAAGTGAAGTGACAAGTATTTTCTATAAAACTCGTGTATAGTGTTTCATATATAAAAATAATCACAGTAATTCATTTTTAGAACTGAATTTTGAGGCATTACATGTAGTACATGTTTTTCCCTTTAAAAGTATGTGCATATTATTGTTTTAAAGCATAAAATATATATACCATACCTTTTAAAAAGGTATTATATTGCTTTAGCAGTTTTAAAATCTCATATATCACTTTTTTAAAAAAGCATTGGTATGTTTTTCCCTTTATTTTCCCTCCTATTTTCTACTAAATCAAGAGAAAGGAAAAGAATTTTCTGGGAATGCATAAGAACCAGTCTTCTTAGGATGTCCTAATCAGTGAGACTTTCACACTGAGAACCAAAATTAAGTGGTAATCGGTTGCAAAGTCAGTTATAATCTCTCTTCTGTGTTTCTCCTTTTTTTAATGTTCTTAAATATTACTTCTGAATACAAGTAGGAGAATTTTATAAGTGAAGCCTCCAGTTTGTGTAACTGGACTTAGAAAAAGAAACGTACTCACGGATTGCAAAGTTGTGTTATACTTAGGAAATTCTTTCCGTTTGGATTTAAGCTATATGTACCGCTGGATTAAGGAACCAAGTAACCATTTAACCACAGAATGTATTAAAGCTCTATTCGTAGCACAGTTTCATTCAGACCAAAATAAAAAAGAAACACACGACAGGGAAAGACAGGCAGCAAGGGAGGGAAAAGTTAATCACAGTATTACACGTCCCTCAGACTCTTAAACGCACTTTAAACTCAGCTGTCTCTGTGAGTGTGAAGGACACACCGACTTATTCATAGGGAGCAGGGAGTTTGGCTTGCACCAGGCACTTTGCTAGACTCTAGGGACACTGAGGTGAGTGACACACAGTTGCTGCCCTCATGGATCTTACCATGAAATATATCCTGCTTTCATTATTCCTCCCTTCCCCCACTAGCGCAGAGGATACCTCAGTGCAGGAAGACACGCAAGCCGTGTGAGCACGTGGGAAAGAGTATGTTTCTATATTCTAAGGTTGAAACTATGTGCTGGTTATGCCAAATGGCTTATTTGGGTGCTAAATAATGGTCAAATAAAGTAAAAATCCTAATAAGGAAAAAACTGAAAATAAAATAAATGATGAGTGTTGGTGATTTCAAATAAGGGTCAGTAGGAAGGAATTTTAGCTATGGGCCATACAAACTGGGAAAAATATTCAGAGTGCCAATGCTAAGTAAAGAAAGTTTTCTGAAAAAGAAAAAAAAAAGCTCAAGCTTGAGTTGTAAAGAAATTGAACCTTTCCATGCTTGATAATTCTACAGAAAGCCTGACTACAAAGGAAGCATCATAGAGTGATTGCTTATCAAACTAGCATTAAACTGACTATAGAATTTTGATTTGTCCTGAAAGCAGCAAAAATTATTTGCCACATGAAGGTGGGAAAAAGACATACATTTCTGTCCGTTTCAAAATTCAATGTCAGACATAAAGGGATTTGAACACTGAGGTTTAGGATAACACAATTCAAGTCAACATGCATGTGTTAAGTACTTACTAGACACGCACAATCAGTTATCTGTTGAGCACCAACTATAAGCACCAACAGTTTCTGCTTTTTTGTTTTCGATTCTGTAACACAGCAGAACCTGGAAAACAACTATCAGAATCTTAATGCTTAGTTATAGAGAATATCATACATTCACCTATTCAAATATAGACCAACAAATAAACCAGTTTGTTCTATAGGAATGAAAAGGACTTTGTTCATAAAGAATGTTGATGTACATGAGCACCTGTATTGGTCTAGGCCTTGTGTGAGGTCCTCCACGCATGTTATCTCATTTAATCTCCCAAACCCTTTCTGGAGTAAACCCACCCCATCAAACTCAGATATGTCTGGTTCCAGCGGCCACATTCCTTTGGGCTACTGTGCTGCCATTAATGGAAAAGTGTAACATTAAAAATCCACTTGGACTATTATTCAGCTATTAAAAAAATAAATTCAAAGCTTTTATAGGTAAATGGACGCAACTAGAGAGTATATTGGTAAGTGGAATAAATCAGACCCACATGAGCAAACATCATATTGTCTCACTAGTGTAAGAACCTGAAAGAGTAATTAAAATCTGAAAGGTACAATAGATACTATGAGAGGGAAAGAATTGGTTCCATAGGAACAAAAAACTGGGATGAAGAAAAGCACAAAAGAAAGACAGGAAAAAGATATATTTATGTATATATACAAGATAGCTTGGATAACTGTGCTGCTGATCTTTGCTAGTCTATTGAAAGGATCAGTTAATGCTTTTTTAATTTTTTTCTTTTTTCAATTTCTTGACCTCACACAAGGCCTAGACCAATACAGGTGCTCATGTATATCAGCATTCTTTATGAACAAGATCCTTTTCATTCCTATAGAACAAACTGGTTTATTTGTTGGTCTATATTTGAAACTTTTTATTTATTTTTTTCCAAAGTTTTATTGATAAACAGATAGCAATGAGACAGTTTCAAATCAAATCGAAAGTACAGTTTCAACAAATAATACACTGCATATATTCTTC
>NW_004524634.1:154924-161090 GCF_000260255.1 Octodon degus
TACCACAAAAAGGAAAAAAAATAAAGGAAAGAGGGGGAGGGAGAGAGAGAGAGAGAGAGAGAGAGAGAGAGAGAGAGAGAGAGAGAGAGAGAGAGAGCATCATCTTAGCATTTCATAGCCAAATTTCTGAAAAAATGCAAAACCAGCCAAAGAGAAATCAGAAAAGACCTATTGCAAACAGAGAAACAACACTGAGAATAGTAACTTTCTTCAGAAAAAATCATATGCCATCTAATGACTCTATGAACCCCAATAGAGTGAGTCTACCAGGCAAGGCAAGCTGTTAGAAGTAGGGAAAAATAATGGAGTCAACAATAGGAAAATGACATGGCAGGATAAGTTAATATGTATCAGTTACAGCCATCAATGTTAATGGTATCAATTCACCAATTAAAAGAAACAGACTGGTGAAATGGATCAAGAACCAGGATCCAACAATATGCTGCATGTAAGAAACAAATTTAATTCAAAAAGAAATTCATAGACTGAAAGTTGAAGGGTCCACATGTGAAATTCATAGACTGAAATATGAAGGAAAGTTCAGTTATTTTCAACTGAAATTTTCTCCATGCAGCAGGAATCCAGAAAAAAAGCAGGGTAGCTGTTCTTTTTGCAGCTGAAGTGGATTTCGAGCCAATACTTATAAGAAAGATAAAAGTTACCACATACTTGTAAAAAGAACAATCCAAGAGGAAGAGATAACAATCATAAATATATATGCACCAAATACCACTGCACTCAGATATATAGAACAAGTCTTAACAGACATGAAAAATAAATAAGCACTAATACAATTATAATGGGGGACATCAATAACCCACGGCCATAAAAAGATCAACTAGACAAATAATCAACAATGAAATAATATTAGTTTGTTCAAACCTTTGAACATATGGGTTTAGTATGTGTCTATAGAGTGTTTCACCCCACAAAATCAGAATACAAATCATTCTCAGCTGCACACAAGATGTTCTCCAAAATAGACTACATAGCTCATAGAACATCCTTAAATAAATGCAAAGGAATTGAAATTATCCATGCCTATTATCAGACCAAATTTCAATGAAATTGGAAATCAGTACCAAAGCAACCACAAAAACTTTATAAACACATGAAAATTAAATAACACCTTCCTAAACAACACTGGGTCACAGATGAAATTAAAGAACAAATTAGGCAGTTTCTATAATTAAACAATAATGCCAGTACAACATACTGGAACTTAGGGGACATCATAAAAGCAGCCCTTCAAGGGACATTTATAGTAGTGAATACCCATAGCAGAAAAACAGAACAAGTTCACATAAAAACCTAATGATGAATTTCAAGCTTACAGAAAAAAGAAAAAAAAGGTAAAGCCCAAAGTTCATACAAGGGAGGAAATTATAAGGACTAAGAAAATAATACAAAAAATCAATAAACCAAAGAGTCAGCTCACTGAAAGATTAAATAAGATTCATGAACCTTTAGTCAAATGTATTTTTAAAATGAAAGAAAAAAACTCAAGCCCATGAAACCAGGAATGAAAAGGATGAAATCACAACAGATGCTACAGAAATCCAGAAGATCATCAATGCCTACTGCAAGAACCTATATTCTACCCATTCAAGCCAGCTATTTCCCTCCTAGGTATTTTTCCAAAAGAACTGAAATCATCATAACACTGTGATAACATGTGCACCCACATTTATAGTAGCAAAATTTGTCATAGCTAATTCTTATAAACAACCCAAATGTCCATCTACTAAAGGATGGATAATACAAATCTGATATTTTTACACAATGGAGTATTTATTTAGCTATAAAAAAGATAAATTTGAGGCTTTTATACATAAGTGTATGCAAGTAGAGATTATATTGGTAGGTGAAATAAACCAGATCCACCTGTGCAAATATATTAACTTGCTAATGTGAGAACCTGAAAGAGTAAATAAAAATGAAAGTTACAGTAGATACTGTAAAAGGGAAAGAATTTGTTCAATGGGAAGGAAAAACTAGGATGAGAAAAAGGACAAAAGAAAGGAGGGGAAAAGATATATTTATGTATATATGGAGGATAGTTTGGATAAATGTATTGCTGATTTCTGTTGGTGTTTTGAAAGGAGGAGTTAGTACTTAATTTTTTTTTCCTTTATTTTTTTTCTTTTGAATTTCTTACAACTTTTTTGTTATTGTTTTTTTCTTTAAGTCATCTTGCATGTTTATATCTGGTAACTTAAATAACTAATTTGAAGATAACATCGTTCAATGCAACAACCACTGTTAAATTCCTATTATTTTGTGTAGTGAAATTTTGTATCATTTCCAGTGCCGTTTTTCTCTATCACTATTTTACATTTTTCAAAAAATTAAAATAATATATATTATAAAAAGATGGAAAGCAGAAGAAATGGAGAGATTCCTATATGAATTACCAAACTGAATCAAGGAGATATAAAAATTCTAAACCAGTATCAGTCAATGAAATTGAAGATGTAATTAAAAACCTATCAACAAAGAAAAGCCCAGGCATTGAAAGATTTGTTGCTGAATTCTACAAAGAAATTTAGAGGTTATCTAATGCTGCTGTTTCTCAGAATCTAATGAAATTAAAAATGAAATGATACACCCAGATTAATTCCTGGAAGCAATCATTACCTTGATACTAAAACCAGAGAAAGACCCAACTAGGAAAGAGAGTTACAGTCCAATCTCCCTAATGAACAAAGATGCAAATTTCCTCAGTAAGATATTGGCAAGCAGAATGCAGTAAATTTTTGAGACTGAACACCATAACCAAGTACGTTTCATCCTAGGAATATAGAGATGGTTCTACATATACAAATCAATAAATGTAATATACCATATTAAAAGCCAAGGATAAAAATCACATAATCATCTCAATAAATGAAGAAAAAGCATTTGACAAAGTCCAACACCCATTCCTGATTTTTAAAAGAAAAGAGAAAAACCTATAGAAAACTGGAATAGATGGTCTTTCTTGCAATTTGATAAAAACTGTCTAAGACAAACCAATAGCCAACATGATACTAAATCGACAAAAGCTGAAAGCTTTCATTCTAAACTCAGGAATGAGACAAGGATGTCCACTATCACCCCTTCATTCAAATTAATTCTGGAAGCATTAGCCATAGCAATTAGACCAGAAAGAGAAATAAAAGGAATAAGAATAGGAAAGGAAGAAGTGAAATTATCATTATTTGCAGATGATATGATACTCTACATAGAACACCCCAAAACTCCACCAAAAGACTTCTACATTTAATAACCAAATTCAGTAGTGTAGCAGGATACAAAATCAACACTCAGTATCATTTCTATACACAAACAATGAACACACCATGAGAAATTAGGGAAACCATGCCTTTCGCAATAACATCCCAAAAAGTGAAATACTTAGGAATTAATCTGAAGAAGGAAATGAAAGACCTCTACATTGAAAACTACAGTACTGTAAAAAAAGAGAGGGAGAGAGAAATTAAAGAAGATATCAGAAAATAGAAAGATATCTCTTGCTTGTAGGTAGGAAGAATCAATATAGTGAAAATGGTCGTATAGTTCTTACACAGATTTAATGCAATCCTGATAAAAATTCCAACAGCACCTTATTTTTGGCAAAGGAGACGAACACCTTCACTAGAAGAAACCCACTTTAATGAATGGTGCTGGAAAAACTGACTTTTCATATGCCAAACATTAAAACTAGACCCATATTTTCATCATACATGAAACTAAAATCAAATTAATCAAAGATCTGAATATTAAAACAGAAACACTAAATCTCCTGAACAATAGAAGAGGTAGAAATCTTGAAGATATTGGTGTAGGCAAAGACTTCATGAACAAAACCCTAATCACATAGTAACTATCACAAAGAATTAGTAACTCAGATCTCATTTTATTTAAAAGCATTTCCACAGCAAGAGAAACCACCAACAAAGTGAAGACAAAACCCAGAGTTTGGGGGGGAAATTGCCAGCTGTTTCTCAAAATATTATTTAGAATATATTCAGAACTCAAGAAATCAAAATCAGACTCCTAAAATTTAAAGACCCAATCCAAAAATGGATATCTGAAATGAATAGATACTTTTAAGATGAAGAAGTAGAATCAACGAATAAATATTGGGAAAAAAATTCAACATCATTGGTCATTTGAGAAATGCAAATTAAAATAATGCTAAGATTCCATTGCACCGCAGAAAGAATGGTAGTATCAAGAAATCAACCAATAACAAATGCTGAAGGATCTATGGGGATAAAGAAACCCTTCTCCAAGGTTTTTGGGAACGTAGACTGGTGCAACCACTGTGGAAATTAGTCTGTAGATTCCTCAAAAAACTAGAACAAGAGGTCCCATTTGATCTGGCTATTCCCTTTCTGGGTATCTTCCCAGAAGAATTAAAACATAGCACAGCAATATGTGCTCACCCATGTTTGTAGCAGTACAGTTGGTAAGAGCAAAATCTTAGAAACAGCCCAAATGTCCATCAACCAATGAATAGATAAAGAAGATGAGCATTTTTTAAATACAACACATTACTACTCAGCCATAAAGGATAAACTTGAGACACTTCTAGGGAAATGGATGGACCTTGAGCCCATACTTTTAAGTCAAACAAATCAGACACACTTGTGTAAATACCATGTTGTGTCTCTGATGTAAGAAACCAAAAGTGTAAATAAGGACCAAAATGTATAATACCTATATTATGAAATAGGAAGAAAATTTTCAAATAGTAAGGGAAACTAGGGAAGGAAAAAGGGGAAAGAAAAGGGAAAATAAAAAAAAAATGGAAACAAAGCTTTTGTAAATAAGGAGGGGAAGAGAGATTGAAGGGAGGGGAGGCAAATGGGAAAAAGAAGAATCAAGTCATGTACAGGTAAAAATTCCCCATGAAGAATGTGATCATGATGTATACCTAAACTGTACCAATAAACATAATTTTAAAAAAAATATGCGATCCAGAACATAAAAGACTGATTACTTTTAAAGAGGTGAAAGGAAAAAAGAAAAAAAGCTTAAAATTCTGCATTTGGCCAAAACATCCTTAAAACTGAAGGAATATTTTTAAAGTTTTTTCACTGGGTGGTAAGAAAATCATTACCAGAAAATCTATGCTCCAAAAAAATCCACACCAAAATATGTCCACTGGCCAAAGAATAATGATGCCACGTGTAAACTAGATATATAAAGTAAAAGAAAAGTAGCAGAAATTATCAGCCTAATATATAAAAGCTAAATATGAAAGGACTATTTTTATCTTTTCTTAATTTTATGAAGAGACAATTTGCCCTTTAGACCAAAAATAACACTACACAATAGTCATGCCCCACCCCACTTCTATACTCCTATTCATGGTTATGGGCCCATGGTTTCATCTCCCCTGGTTTCAATATTAAGTGGAAAATTCTAGAAATAATTTTAAAGCTAAATGTATGCCTGAGTAGTGTGATGAAATCTTGCACAGTCCTGTTTCTTCCACTCAGGATGTGAATCATTTTTTTGTCTGCTGTATCTATGCTGTGTGTGCTCCCTTCACATTTGTCCACAGCTGTCTCGATTATTGCCTGTAATGGCACCAGTACCTATATTAAAGTATCCCTTATTTTATTTATGAATGGTCCCAAAATAAAGAACAGGCATGCTATTTTAATATGCTAAGGAGATATAATAAAATACTTCCTTTTAACAAAAAGATATAAGTTCTACATCTCCTAAGTAAAGACATTACTGTGTGCTGAGGTTGCTAAGATCTACATTAAGAGCAAATCTTCTATCCATGAAATTGTGATGAAGAAAAAAATACATGCTAGTTTTGCTGTCAGATCTCAAACTGCAAAACTACATGATGAGTGCTTAATTAATGTTGAAAATGCATTAAATTTATGAGTGAAACCTATGAAAAGAAAACATGTTCCAAAGATGACAACATGCTGTGCTAGAAAGTGCTGAGCCTGTCACTAGTAGTGAAACTATGACACACATGCCACAGGAGAATAAATGTTATCATTGAAAGCTCTGAAAGGTTTGCCATCACGGGTCTATATTAAGACTTCAGCAAGTGATCTCTTGAAAAGACTGACACTGTACATCCCATACTGTAAATGAGATGATTACATAGATACAGGAATAAATTTGGATTGAAAAATATAAAAATTGTGGA
>NW_004524634.1:164072-206568 GCF_000260255.1 Octodon degus
TGAAACAACTGTTACAAATTACCATCTGCAGTGCAGTAGCTTAGTTCCCAGGTATCAGTATATATAGTTAGTCAGGGTGAGAATCTTTCCAATTAACTACTAGATTAAAGAATTATATTGGAAACTTTTTAAACTAATTTTTCAGGTTTATATCTGGTAACCTAAACAACTAATTAGATAACATTATGCAATACAACAATCACTGTTGAATTCTCATTACTTTTGAAACATTTCTATTTTTTTTTACCATTTTGTACTCTCTTAAAAAAAAAAAAGCATTTGAGAATTAGAAGAGGTAGTCATTTCCCCATAGAATTTATTGTAACTTGTCAAAACCCTTAATCAAGACTACTTCAACTGAGCTTTCTCAGCACTTCATACTGGACTAATAACTCTCTTTCAGGCTGTTATGGGTTATATCAGAGTGTGATATTAACTAGAATATGCACCCCATAGGAATAGGGATTGCATTGAATAGGGATTGCATTCTTCAATGTGTTGCCTGGCACATAGTTGGTGCTCAAATACCTGATTGTTAAAGTTAGCCTGGATAACCAACAAGTACATTTGCCACTGCCTCTCTCTAATGGCCTTTGTTTCTTTGACACAGGCCAACAGATCCCGAGATCTTGGTGCAATTGTTTACTGTGTTGGTGTGAAAGATTTCAATGAAACACAGGTATGGTGGTGGATTCCTTCAGGTGTGGGGACATACAGGCCTCATGAATAATGGAAAACTTGCACATTTCATACAGAGCATGCATCACCAAGATAAATATCTTTTAGATGGGGGTATTTTTCTATAAATGCCATGCAGGAAGGAATTGTTGGTATGTAAAGAATACGAAGCCATTTTCTGAAGCCTTTGGGGTCTTTAGCATAGAACTTCCAAGCAGGATCTTTCTTAGCTGATGTTCCCAGCAAAAGTAAATTGACAAGATCTGGACTAGCTTGAAAACTTTCTTTTCATTTAATTTGACAAGTATATTTTTATTCAAATGATGTATACTCCCTTTGCCTATGAAAAATCCAACACATGTTCAATCCAAAATATGGAAATAATTGGACAGGTAAGGCCAAAAGACTACAGAAGGAGCAGAGGAGACAATTCAGTTATCTAAGTGCCTTCCTGGCAAGTGCAAAGACTCAGGTTTGATCCCCGGTACCACATGCTGTGCTGGCCTCGTGCCAACCTGGCCACCAAAACTGGGTGTGGTGGCACATGTCTGTAATCCCAGCACTAGGGAGGCAGTGACAAGTGGATCACTAGGAGTCTGAGCTGCATAGCAAGACCCTGTACCAAATGAATGAATAAATAAATAGCAACACAAATATATATATAAGCCAATTTTGAAAAACTGCTAACCTAAATAAATGTTCCTCAATGTAGCTCATAACTTCTTGTTGTTATAATGCATAAGGAAATGCTTGGGATATAGTGTTGAATGAATAGAAGAGGACTGTGTTGAATGAATAGAAAAGGATTGTATGGCAGTGAAAGCGGTATGTGCCCACTGGCACTAAATATGCATATGTTTGCATTGAAGAAGTATTAAAGACTACATATTTCAAACAGCTAATAAACCAGGAAAAGAGAGACAATAGGTAGGGAAAGATTACAAGTGACTTTTTATTTTAACTCTCTTGTATTTTCTTAGGTTTTAACAATGAGCATATGTTATTTTTGCAGTCAGTACAAACAGAAAAGGGTACTTTTAATTCTGTATACGCTGGCACCGACTCTGTGTCAATTGGAGAAATGCACAAAGATTTGGGGTGGAAAAATTCACAGACTGGGTTCTCCTTGCTCTTAGCCCCCTGCTTCATAAAGCAAAGCAACAGCAAGATTCCCCTTTCCTTATGGGTGGCTTAGGTGAACAGTTGGGGTCCCTATGCATTGGCCTCGCCCAACACCAAAGCCTGGATTTATTTTTTTTAATTGCTCTGAAAGGAAACCTGAGTCTGTTTTATTCAAATAAAGTGGCCAACAGGAATTTGGGTGAATGGGAGAAAAACGAGCCAATGGCCCATCCCCAAATCCATAAATATACCAACCGAGGCCAAATATTCATCCAGCTGGGTAATCTTACCTCAGCTTCCAAGGAGAAAAATATTAAAACAAATGTAAAAGCTGGAGCCGGCCCTCAGGCCTGCTCCAACGGAGCCACTGCTAAGCTCATTAGGGCTGCAGACCCTTCCGGGAGGGGCCCTGAGCCCCGTGAAGCCCTGAGCCCTCCAGGTTCCAAATGGAGGTGGAACCCCAGATGCAGCAGCCTTATGTCCTTCTCCACATCCTCACCTGACATGTCTCCATGTGTGTTTGTGTTTGCTGGGTTCACAGCTGGCCCGGATTGCGGACAGTAAGGACCATGTGTTCCCCGTGAATGATGGCTTCCAGGCTCTGCAGGGCATCATCCACTCTGTGAGTATTGCACATCCTCCAAGGGGATGGGCGAGCACTTGCCATCCCCCATTCCCAATTGATTCCCCGCTCCCTCTCCTGAGGCAACATTTTTCTGCCAAGAGAACATTCCTTTGTACCTCTTTGTGTCTGCATCCCCTTTTTTCTTCCAGGCTTTTATACTCCTGTGCCAGTTCTACACAGCTATGGAGAGCTAAAAGTTGACAGGGACCTTGTGTGGGCTGTGAGCCAAACTTCAGGTGGCATCTCAGTTCTTGTACTGGGAAGACTGGTGGCTGGTCATTTGCATTGACCAACCTCAGCTTTCCCACTTATGACTGTGTGGAAGCTGCCTTTGGAGTGTTAGCAGGCTGAAAGTGTGTTACCTAGCCAGGGGAGATGACTTAGAAACCTCTGACATTGCCTGGAACACTTGCTGCCTGGATCTCTAGTCTGTGCAGTCACCATCCCTCCTTCCACATATACATGGTTTTTCCAGCCTTTTTCTTGGACACTGGCTTCTAGGGCCTCACTTCTCCATCTTCCATACCCTGACCAGGCCCTTGGCTGGAATATTGGATGCTGTGGCCTTCAAAGCCTCATCCAGGGGCCAGTGAGATAGCTCAGTAGACTAAGCAGCTGCTTAGGCAAGTGTAGGGACTGGGGTTTGATCTCCAGCACCACGTGCCATGCTGGCCCCACCCCCAGACGCACTGAGCTGGCCACCGAGACCAGGCATGCTTTTGCATGCCTGTAATCCCAGTGCTAGAGAGGGTGAAAAAAGAAGAATCACTAGGAGTCCAAGCTGTATAGTGAGACCCTATAGCAAATACATAATTCAAGAAAAAACAAAAATCCAATGTGCTCTACTAGCAATCTTAGGAGTAGCCAGGCATCCTGTGGCCATCAGTGGGAGCTCACCAAGCTGCAGACTTGGGGTTCAGGCTACAAATTCAGAGCTCAGAAGACCAACACCCTCTTAAGGGGATCTTGGCCTGGGACTTACTGGCTGGAGCCTCAGTATCTTTCCCAGATAACCTAAGGAAGCCACAGCATGGCTGTGCCTCTGCATGGCAGCTGAGATCCTCCATGGATTGCTAGGAGCTCCCGCAGAGTAGAAAACAGAGAAAGAGGGATGAGCTTGAGAGCCGACAGCCCAGAGTCTCGGTGCCCGCACAAGCACTCGCCACTTACAGATACTAGCACACGTCCCTAAAGCAGGAATTAATGAGCTTGAAATTTGTTTTCGAGGCTTATTGTAAAAAAAATAAATAAAGTCTTACCTGCTATCCTTTCAGACACATAATAGGCACTCAAGGCACAGGTATCAGTTCCTCTTCCCCATGCCTTCCTCATTGTGTGATGGGCATTAACATCAGTGACATCTGATCCTCTAAATTTTCCAAAATATGTGCAAAGCTCACCTGGATCGTGCTTGTAATACCAGTCCTTAAACCCTTTCCCAGAATATCCTCTTACAGCCAACTGGAGATATATTCAAGGGATGTGTTTATTCTGAATCTGCAGTAAAAAATTAAAAAAAAAAATTAAAAACTGGGCGGCCAGGTTTACTTTTAGAAAAACTAATACATGTGACTCTTCAGTTTTAGAAATTGTGAAAAATAATCTGCATCAGATAGGAAATTCTTATCTTTGATATGTAAAATGATAGTTGTTTTATTCAATGTATATTTGATGGCAAGGAACAAAAACTCACTCAAACTACCTTCACCAAAAAGGGGGAATTATTGAAAGGGTAGAGAGGCCTCAGACCCAACGATGGGTCCACAAGTGAGGGAACCCAGCTCTGAATTTCTGGGGTCACTATGGGGCACGCATGATAATGTAAGCAATAGAAGCTACAATACCGTATAAAACAACAACCCAACAATGGGAAACAACCAAGCAGTATTTGGGCCTGATGGTGAGGCCTCCAGAGGCTCAGAGGTAAATTCTTCTAGGTGGGAGCCTTCCTGAGGACTTTGAGGACATTAGCATCACTGAAAGATCAGGGACCTGGGGGCAGATGCCAAAGCAGAGATGGCATGACCTTGGCCTCTTTCTCAGGGCACATTTGGGACAACAATGGTCACATTAGACTGTGTGGTAGGGGAGTTTCAGAGGTAATGGAAAGCAAGCTTGAGCATTGGATTAGAACAGCTTTGTAAGAACTTTGAAAGGGTTTTGACTCCATCTTACAGGTGGTATCACTGTAGCATTCTTAAATGTTTACTTTTTAATTATCACACAATAAACGTACTTAATGGAATGCAGTGTGAAATTTCAATACGTGTATACAAAGTATACTGATCAAATTAGGGTATTTAATATTTTCAGCACTGTATCATTTCTTTGATCTCCTCTTTTCTATCTCTTCATAAAATGACTGCAACATTTTTTAATACATACCAGGTGATATTTAAGAAAAGAGTTATTGGCATGTCTGTGTTCCATAGGAGGAAGCTTGCAGATGCCGAGGCAGTAGCCTAGTCAGAGGGCTCTGACTGCAGACCTGCCTTCAGATAGCTGGATTCTAAACAAGGACAAATCTTTTATCTGTTCAAAGGTTCTTATGAGCCACATGACTAACATCATTCAAGAGTTGGTTCCTACACAAATAATTAGAATCTTTTTATCTGTGTAAAGTAGTGTTGTCCTTGAATATTTTAGCCTCAACAACTCACCCAAGCTCAACATGAGCCCGGATGTTTGTAAAACTCCCCTCATGCTCAAATGGAAATAACTCCAAGGATATGTTAGAAGTTTTAGTGCAACAGTGACCCAAAAAAGGGAAGAAAAATAATTTGAGACTTCAGTCTCCAGACTTTTAGCTGAATGATAACATTCTTATGAGCTTTTATCTGGAATTTATACTAGTGGTTTTGATCTTGCCAGTACTCAAAACCCATGTTTATGGCAGTTGTTAATTGGTTTGCTTGGACAGAGAAACAAGAAAAATCGCAGTAGAGCTCATCTTTCTTAAAGCAGACAGATATAATTATGGCCTAAAAGTCGGATAACTATTTTTAAGAAGTAGGTTCATTTCTCTTTTATGATGCTGAAAAGAAAGCCTTCAATTTTTTCTCCCTGAAGTATCTGCTCTAGCTTGTTCCCATGGATACTGTTTTGTTATTTTCTCATAATAAAATAGGACTGGCTTAATTATCCCAAATTAAGATGGTCAAGCAGCTTCTGAGAAACTCACATGGTTCATAAAGTTCTCTGCCTATAATGACTGTGTTTTCAAACCTGAAATGAAGATACAGGGGCAAATGCTTATTAATAGATCAAATATTCATTGAGAAACCTTTCATGGCAGGCTCTGATCATTCAGTTACAAGTGAATTGGGTGGAGCCCCTGACCCTGTGGTCTTTACAGTCTAGTAGGAAAGACATATAAAAACAAGTAAATACATAATTTAAATTGTGATAAACAGTATAAAGGAAATAGCATATCCCAGGGTTTAAGAGTAAATTGGTTGAAAGAGGATGCAGATTGCTATGAAGAGATGACCTAAAGGATAGAAAAGGAACAGTCCACTGGGGCAGCAGGGTAGAATGTTCTTGCAAAGCATGACCCTAAAGTGCACAGGAGAATAAAAGACAAGTACTCCAGGTGGAGCATGAGAGAAGAAAAAGAAGCAGGCAGACTTAAAGGCTACAGTATGTCCTCTAAGGTCAGTGGGGCACACTCCCCCGATGCAGCGTCTGACAATAAAGCAGTCGATAGCTCAGAAGTCTTATCCACGCCCCCTCTGGGTGGTGAATAAACAGACATTCAGAATCAGTGGTAATGGGTCTGTGCCTGTGTGGAGAAGAAAAGTCCTGATTATTATGCATCTTTCCACTAAGCATTTACCTTATACCCTCTCTCTGAAGAAGGATGTATTATCCCCACTTGACGGGTGAAGACACCGAGTTACAAAAGGTTGATCAAGAGGAGAATTTCAACTCAGGCATAGCTGCAGATTTCCCTGACACTTGGATGTGAGTGTCCAAGGAAATGGAAAGTCACCTAGGATTACCAAGTCTGATTAGAGCAGTGATCACCCAGGCCGGGCCGAGCAACTCAGACCACAGCCTCTCTGCTGCCTCAATCTGATGTCTTTTTGGTCCTTTCTCTATTTCCCAATCCTCTTACCTTTAAGAAAGAAGCACTTATAGATCAGACTTATATAATGAGTTATTTTTTAAAGTGCTCTCACTTGTTTTCCTTTTTATTTTCTTTTCTGTGGAAGACAGGGAAAAGGCAGAAGGCAATCAGCAGTTGTAGAGAACTCATTTTGAGACATGAACATCTTTCCTGTATCCCACATAATATTATTGTATTTAAAATCATACATGAGCTCTGGCCGTGGCTGCAGCTCAGTGATAGAGTGCTTAGTTAGCATAGATGGGGCCCTGGGTTCAATCTATAGCACGCTAAACAAAACAAAACAAAACAAAACAAAAAATACATTGCCCTTGAGCAAAGATTCCCTACCCATTTTATAGGCAAAGAAACCAAAGCCCAGACATCCTGTCGAAGAGAATGCAGCTCAAAGACAGAAGCAGGGTAGGAACTAGGCTTCCTGATCCCAGAGCCCATTCTCTCTCCTACCTGTTTCCTAGGAAGGTTTTAAAAATGTAGACTCCACATCTCACCTTGTACCAGGCACTGTGCAAATCATTTTAGACGTTTATGTCATCACTTCCTCATCAGCACTGGCTGATGCAGATGTGGGTGCCCTTTCTGTAGCATGGGTACTACAAAGCCACTCAATGAGTAGTGATCAGAATAGACTAGGTGCGTGTCCAGTGGTGGCAATGACCACCAAACTCTACTGAATAATATAAGAAGGAGAGAAAGTGGCTTGATATAGCTCTCATAGCTCCCGTAGTTACAGCTGGGGCAAGATCAAGACCAGAACCTGTGTGGCCTGGCCTGAGTGCACAGTGAGTGGGCAGGAGCATTTTCTGCCTTCTACAACTGGGTGGAATATCCAACCATTGTCAGTGGATGAAGTTTCATCATCTCAAGAAGGTGACAATTTGACAATTAAACTCAGACTTTGCAGACATTCAGGCCAGATACTTCTCCTAAGCAATTATTTCAATCCAGTAAATTAAGACATCCCAATAGAACAAGAATTCCCATAGCTTGAACAGGCTCTTACAGAGATTGCAGAGGGACATACTCAGGCCAAAAGAGATGTCTTTCCTGCCACACTTGCACATTATCCTGCCTTTGAGAATCATGGCAGTATTTCTACTTACTTCTGCAGCCTAGAGTAATAAAATCATAAGAAAAAACTTGGATAATTGGAAGATTGTCCCCTTTAAATCAGCAAAACGCTAGAGAAAGAAACTCTTCATTTTCCTTCTCTTATTGCAGCTTCTTTGAGGAATTTCCATTGACCACAATTGATGAATTTAGCACCAGCCCTCAAATGAATACAAGAAACAAGGTCCAGTGAGGTTCTTAGGTCTTTGTTTAGCCTTTTCAGAAGTGCTGCAGGCACAGGACTCTGCATGAAACTGGACTTTGGGTAACAGTGAAATAGGTTGGCAGCTTTAAATCCTGACACTTGACCCTGTTGCCATAATGCCTCTTTCTGCCAACTGTTCCCAGTTGGTGTGCAGCTGAAGACAGCACCTGGAAGCAGGAGCACTATCTGTGGGAAAGAGAATCTGGTTGCTGTCACCAAGTCACCTCTATCTAGCGCATTTCCTATGATCACTGTTTAAGCCTGTGCTTGGCTTCCTGTTAATTCAAGGGTGAGTCAGCACATAGAGCTTTCTGTGTGCTTGATCAACAATAAACAAGAAGTATTGAGCAAACACACCAGTGTTTTTAAGAATGTCTTGCAAGCATTGGCATGAACATCCTTGTTATCAGGATATCTGTAAGTTCAGCAAAAACGGGAATAAATCTATTCTACGGTATATATAAATCTGTTTTTACTTATAAAATCCAGCTCCTGTGCTAATTGCTCTCTTCCACTCATGGGAAGATAGAAGAAATGCACTCCCAAATCTAGCCCAAGCACTACCAAAACTATGACAAAAGGAATATTTGTCTCCTAGGCTTCCCTCACTCCTACTCTTCCATGGCCCCACTGGGGACTGTTAAACTTTCCTGCCAACTGAAATTGCAATAGCTGCAGTTCTTCCCTTCTGGAAGTTGTCTGACTTCATCGAACAAATCCTCTTTCCATACCTCAAGGTGGGAGGCACATCACACACAGCAGCAGCAGCAGCCCTTCTCCTAAGTCAGACTTCCGGGTCACCAGCACGAACCCCTTGCCCTTCCTCGCCCCATAGAGATCCTGTCGCAAGGCTTGTCCCAACGCTGGCACTGCTCGATCTTCTTGATGGAGCCAGTCCTGGTCACTCTTCCACCACAACCTCTCTTTGCTCTGAACTCTAGCGGCACCCATTATTGGAACCTCTTGCTTGATCCTCAGATCTCTTCCAGGCGACACATCATCCCGTAGGGACGCACGCCAAGTTGTGCAGTCACAGAGCCCATCCCATGTGCTGCATTTCCAGTAGTATGCCTTGCATATTTATTAATTATACAGCAATCCAGAACACTAAGAAGCACTTGTGACCCATGGGAGACCTGCACTGCACCACAAATGGGCAGCTTGGTGGCTCTGTTTCTTGTAAAGAACCCCTCAGGCTCCGTCCTTCCCCCACCCCCACTCCCAAGATTTCATTTATAAAAGATGGCATTCTGGACTCCATTCACATTGGGGCAGGCCTGGATTAAAAACCATAAATAGAATCAATTGTAGTTCTTGTAGTAGGGAAGAAAATCTTTTTTAAAAAATATTTGCCTCAGCAGTCATTAATTAAACTCAGACTTTGCGGATATGCAGGCCAGATAGTTCTCCTAAGCTGTTGTTTCTATTCAGCCTAGCAAAATGTCGCAAAGGAGTATGAATTCTCGTATTCTGAAGAGGCTACAAGGAGAGGAATGTTCAGTTAGTTCTTTGCTCACTCCTGCTCTTTGGCAGCTCCTCCTCCTTCTCTAGCAGAGAATCTGCTAAGACTCATTATAAAAGCAACAACAGAGGTCTAGAATAAAATCAGCTTCCAAAGAAGGCCTCACATCAGGAACATCAGGAGGCCGACAGGCTTATCTTACCAAGGAAACCACACTTAAGATTTCACAGCTATCTGAGCTTCCTTCTGAAAACATGAGAGGACAGTGGGCTAGTGGGGAAAATGCATTTCCTCACTTTCAGAAGGTCCTTTGTCCTGGCTTCCTTTCTACCAGGTTCTCACTGAGTATGAAACTAACAAAGAGAAAATGTGTATTTATTTAAGCAAGCTGGGCACTCTCCCTCAGCATGTTTTGATAGCAATGTGCTCTTTAAAATCCAATAATTCCTTGTCCAAGCCCAGGCGGCAGTGGCCCTTCCCCCAGGGGGTGCTGCTGAGCTGGCCACTGAGTCCAGGCATGGTGGTGCACGCCTGTAATCCCAGCGCTGGGAAGGCTGAAAACAGGAGGTTCACTACGAGTCCGAGATGCACAGTGAGACCCTGTACCAAATTCATAAGTGAAAACATATTCCTTAATAATATATTCCTTGTATGTAATGGTCTCATTTGGTATGACATACAGTGTACATAAAATCATTTTTGTGTCCCAAAGTAGATGGGATACAATATTCAATTCTTATTTTAAAATCAGATTTTGTGGAACTGACATGAACCTAGGATAGTGTCCACTATTAACAACAGGCATGTCTATTTGGTTTCAAGTGTGGAGTAGAATTTAATTAGGAATAGTGTATTAACTGTAATACAGTTTTTTTGCTATTTTATTTTATTTTCCATAATTTTATTGATAAACAGATAGCAATGAGATGGTTTCAAACCAAATTGGCAGGACAGTTTCAATAATTAACACATTGCATACATTCTTCCTAGTGGTTATTTGCTGTACAAGATGCAGACATGATATCCTATTTACAAACTCTATTAGAACAAATGTAATATAGTTTTTACAATAGTATTAACTGTAATATAGTTTTTACAATTATTTTCATGTGTGTTACCTTTATTTTTTTAACACTTCTATGATTTTTTTTATTCTAGGCAATTTCTAAGTGCTTTACATGTAACAATTAATTTAATCCTCAACACACTTTGAGCAATATTACTCTAAATAAATGATTATATTCATGTGTGTTACTTTTATTAATAAAAAATTAATGTAAAAAAAGGAATAGTAACTGTCATTTTAACTTTTTTCTTTTTTCGTATTTTAGGACAGGGTCTACAGGGTATAGAAGGTCTCACTATGTAGATCAGATTCGTAGTGATTCTCCTGTTTGCAGCCTCCCAAGTGCTGGGATTACAGGCGCACACCACCACGCCCAGTCTCAATCACCTTCTCAGTGTGCCTTGGGGGCAGGGCCAGCACAGCATGCCAGAGATCAAACCCTGGCCACTGCACTCTGCCTAAGCAGGTGCTTTAGTCTGCTGAGCTATCAGGCCAGCCTTCATTTTAACATTTTATTAATATGTTATGTTAAATCATTTCAAAATCCATGGGAACACGGATGACCCTGAAAGTGCAGACAAGCCAGTAGTAGGCACCAGGTTGCCTGCCTGCTTCTAAAGCTATGGTCTCCAGGATCATCTAATGTGCTTTCTGTCAGCAGCTGTCACCATGTGTGATCCTTCTGGAGAAACCTGAGCACCACCCACTCAACTTAGACCTCTCTATCTTTTTTCCCAAGTACAGTGATCAAGGCCTCTTATTAGAGCAAACCAAACTAGATCTTAGGAGAGAAAAAAATGGTACTCTTACTGGCATTATTCTTCAAAACATCAGCATTTAATAAATGGAAATGATGAAATAGTCTTCCTGGAAGGGCAGTCCCCATAGAGGATGGCTGTCTCTGAGAGAAGCATACAAGATGTAGAATATGGCTTTGTATTCAGGAGATCTTGTGATTATACTCATAGGGGAAAGGAAGATTAATTCATATTATGCAAAAATGCTAGCTTATGAAGCCGTGAAGGAAGTATGTCATTTATCCATTTATTTATGTATTTATCCAGTAAGTATATATACTGAATGCCTATTATATGCCAGGTTAAGTGCTGTGAATACAGTAGAGCATGAAAACAAATCCAACCCTTGCTCTTGTAAAGTTTACTGCAAAGGTAATGACTAGGCACTCAAAAAACAAATGCAAAACTATAAACTATGCTTAGTACTCTGCAGGTTGTTAGTTTACCGCTAAATTGTAGGTGGACATAGGGATAGGTAATTGGCAGGATCATCAGGAACTGGGCAGCAAAGTTTATACTGCATTGGAGAGTCACACAGAACAAGAATAAAGAAAACTGCTAGGGTTTTGTATTTGAGAACTCGGTAGATATATTTGCTCAATAAATTAACTTCCTGCCTACTTAAATCCACAGACATCTCTTCCTTTTCTGTAAATGCTTGTATCAGAAACTACAGATGTTTGTTTTGGGGAATTAATACATGTGTGTAACATACCTTGATTTTCAGTCTTTTGCCCCTCTATGTCCTTCCTCCTCTCCAACCCCTTCGCATCTCTGAGAGTCAACCTTCTAGTTTCCTATCATGTCTATTATATTCATTGATGTATTTATTTATACATTATATTTCTTATATAAGAGAAAGCATACAAAAAAATACTTAACTTTTTGATTCTGGATTATTTTGCCTAGAGTGATGACCTTGAATGCCATCTACTTTCCTGAAAATGACATGATTTCATCCTTCTTTGTAGCATCTGTTGATGGGCATCTAGGGTGATTCCAGAGCTTACCTCCTGTGAATCGTACCATGGTTGACATGGGTATGGGTGGATCACCATATTTTGATGTACTTAATACTGTGTGGGGCACACTGAGGAAAAATACAGTCAGATGTATTTCATGACATCATGAAGGCAGAGTGTATCACAGAGTCTGGAACCTGATACCTCTTTAACAAATGGTAGTTGTAACCAAGAACTTGGACTCTGGAGACAGATAAGGCAGGTTTATTATTTATTATTTAGCTTTATGAGGATATTACATGCCGATTTTCACAGTGGTTGTACTAGTTTATATTCTTGTCAGCAATATAAGGGCCCTCCCAGCATTCATTGTTTTTGATGTTCTGGACGATAGCCATTTTGATGGAAATAGGATGGAATCTCAAAGATATTTTGACTTGCATCCCCCTAATAGTCATAGACATTTTAAAACCACAGTGTTCTCTGCACAATATATAAGACATCAACGAACATACTCTAAAGAACTTTGTGAAAACATATGAAAGCAGAAGGCCTCTGCACTGTTAGTGGATAAAGGAGATCTGTCTGCTATTAACACACACTAAAACATTCTTCAGCAGGAAGTGGCCAACTAAATAAAGTTCTTTTTTATTTGAAAAAGAGGCAGAGAGATTTTTTTAAAAATAAGTATGTCTATAGTAAGGGAGAGATTCTTAAGAATTCTGTATAAATATTCACAATTGTTTAAGAATTCTTAAGAAATCCCTGCATAAACTTGAGAATTTTATGACAAAGGCTGTTAGACTTTTTAGACTCCAAAAATCCAAATTCATGTACAACCTGGGCTAGTTCACAGTAGATTTCATTTTAAATATATTAAATAGTGCTTATAACTTGGAAGAGTTCTTTTCCATCTGCTCTCCCGCTCTCTTGTTCTTGCAGTAATCCAACAAGGTTTGCAAAAGTAAACCTACCAGTAACACACTGGATTTATTTAGTTCTTTATGGGTTTCAAACTTGCTTTCTCATCTATTTTCTCTTTAAATCTATCAAAAGGTTGGCAAGATAATAGCATTAACCTTGGTGAAGTTTCAGGAACTATGATCAAGCACGAGGCCTATGATGGGTTGAGCATGTGAGAACTTCAGCCCTTGTCCAAGGATCACAGCAGCGGTAGTCGCAACAACACACAGCTACCAGTTTGAATCTGTGTCAGACACCCCAAGTGCTTTATGGGCAAGATTGTTCTGAATGCATTTCTCGGTGCCTTATTTTCATGAAGTGCATGTGCTTATTTTCATGAAGTGATGTCCCAAAGGTTGTCTATGGATCAATCCCATATGTCCAGTTCTGTCTATAAAACAAAAATTTTATAGCTTCCCTTAATCTTGCTCTCCCACATTTCCAATCCAATATAAATTTTATCAGCAAAGTCCAGCTGATTTTACAAAACAAAAATAAGTTTGTATCTTTTAGTTTTATCAAATAATGATACAGTCCATTGAAGTCGGTGTTTTTCTTATCCCATTTTACAGAATTAGAAAACTGAGATTCTAGGCTTGAGTGATTTGTGCAAGTGCATCAGGCCAGTGAGTAGTGGGGCTTAAATATTAGCATAAATCCATTCAAAGGTCAAACCTATCTTCTCTGTCTCTAGAGTCCAAGTGGTTGGTTATAACTACCATTTGTTAAAGATGTATCAGGTTCCAGACTCTGTGATATGCTCTGCCTTCATGATGTCATTTATCTTCCCAACACAAGCTGTTACACTGGTGCTTCAGGTGGCAAATTGATAATCTACTTTCCCACAAAAGGCAGACTCAGAGAGGTCATGGAACTTGCCCACTGCAGACTGTTCATGACTGAAGCAATTTGATCCCAAACTCTGAGGTCCTACTTAATGTGTTAAATTAGTCCCAAAATTGGAGTTCAGGAAATTTAAAGACACCAAGGAATGTGAAGTCAGGTGGGTACAGGGCCAGGGCTAATAAGAGCCAACTCCTTGCACTAGATTATACCATAAGCATGAGGTGATGTTGGCCTCCTCTGTGGACCAGTTATACCTCCCTCGCCCTCTGGCCTCACCCTAACCTTGCACACATCATTTCCACTTCACCTAGTGATTTAGCTACAGGGCTGTGTCTTCCCACAGTGCTGCATCTATACCTCCTCCATGGCTACCGCTGCCTGGACAGGGAATGGGTCCTCCACACCCTCACTCCCAGACAGACACCAGTCACAATCTGCTGGGAATCTGCTGTCTGCTGAAGTTCAGACAGACACATGACCATGACCCTATCATCCTGGCTGCTAATAACTAAGACAAACCTTCCCATGCACTCAGTACCATTATGACTTTCAACCTTTTGATAACACACATTTCAAACTAATAGAATGCACAGTCTCAGACAAATCCTACCCATCCCCCTCACTGATAAATCTTACTCTACTGGCAGTAATGTAGCCCTTCCAGATATTTTAAATTAAGATTGAGAAAGATGTGTTTTTACTCAATTGAATCACAGCATTTGGCTGATATTTTTTTGGCCCTTCATATTCTCCTTAAATTGATCTGCTAATTGCAGATACTTTCAGAGAATTACAGCATGTGTTTTTATTACAATAAACCCACTAGTGTATCGTTGTTGTCAAAGATTCACAAGTATCTTTTTTACCAACCCCAGGTTAAATGTTGAGTTGGTTCGAAAATACGAGTTTAACTGAAGAGTTTACTTGAGTGAAAACATTGCGTATGTATCTGGAGAACCAGGGACAGGATAGATCCAGTTGTTCAGTTTTTATTCTTGGACTATTTTGAAATCTCTAGTTGTGCATGATAAAATTATTTATTAGAAAATGTCAAATGACTGAGGAATGTTAAAACATCAAAACAGCTTTGTGTTGTTGTAACGCCACTGTTTACTAAGGTCCTTCCTCTGAGATCATTTGGTTTCTTTGGTGATGACTTGTTTGGAGTTCTATGCCTGAGGAACTGTCAAAAGGGATGGCTGTGTCCCTCAGTCATGGCAACAAGGCCGAGGTGGTCGCAAGGCAGGAAAAAAGCCACACGCTAAGGGATGAGTGGGGGCCAGTCTTCACTCGGATAAGGTAAATGTCCCCGTTGCTACAAGTTTAAAGGTCTAGAAAGACTGGATAGACCACAAGAAAGGAGAGAATGGAAATGCCAGCAGGAAAAAATAAGTGCCTTGGATATAACTTCAGTGTCTTTTGCTAAGTCAGAGTGACAATGAAGGGGAAATGAGGCCAGCACTAGGTGCCCAGAGCCATCTGTGTGAGGAACACCTACTCCAACAGAGACACATGAGGGATGTCAAGTCCAGAACGTTCACTTCCTGCGGCTATCACATAAACTCAGGCATGAGCAAGAAACTCAGGCTGCCCTTGGGTTTGAAGGTGAGGGCTGTAGTGGGGTAAGTGAGAGACCAGGAAAATGAGGCAAGAGCTAAAGGAATAACCTTCAACTTCCAACTGCAGAATCATAAAGAAGTTGAAAAGAAATAAGGAAAGCAAAGTACAAAAGTTGTACAGAGTGACAAAAAAAAAAGTAGCTGTAAAAATTTCCCTTGTGTCTAGCACTTCATTGGAATTTATTGCATTTTTATTTGATTGCATAATATATATTCCAAAGAAAGAAATGCTACTAACTTATACCTTCCAGGCACGGGGAGTTACCTAAAGGAGATGTGTTTGTGAGGGAACTCATGCTAAGAGCTTTCCATGTTCTGTCATCTGCACATCAGATAGATTTTTCTTACGCATGTTTCTTCATTTCCTTTCACAATGCTTCTGTATGAGGATGCCCAGAATGCTCTCTGGAATGGGTAAATATTATCTCTTCTGAGTAACTGGAGTGCTTTTATTCCACAGATTGAGACATTCATAAATGTTGTCTGTCCTTTTCACTTGCTACTAGAAAGTTTGGAGCTAAGTCTGCTCCTAGTTAAAAAAAAAAAAAAAAAAGCTCATATTTTTTTTTTTATTTTATGGTGTACATGTTGCTTCAACAGAACTAGAAGTATATCTAAATAAATATACGAATGTGTATTCCCAGTGCTAAATGATGATTTCTTGTCTTACAGACTCTGAATTGTGTAATTACATCATTGGTTGCTTTAAAAAATACCCTTTCCTGAATAAAGAAATGGTTTCCATTAGCCCCTTAAACCATCTCAAATTTCAAATTAAAGTCCAAGAAAAGATACCCCATTTGGTTAGTAAGTTAACTCAGTGTTCCATATTTGTTCAAAATATGTGCTTCAAATTTTATCATAAGTATTCAAAAAGAGGAATGATTTACAAATGGAAAGAAGCTGGAATTCTATCAGTCAAGTACTGTGCTCCGATAGGTCTTCATTGGTAACTGCCTGTGAGGTCGTGGGGTTTCCCCAGATTCCCACTCAGTCCTAGAAGACAAATTTGTAAATGAGAACACAGTTCAATTCATGTAAGGCTCAGAGGGCCCTCCTCAAGAGTGAGGGGCAACAATCAGGCTCGAAAGCCCACTTTCCAGGCGTTTCTAACAACAACAGAACTCTGAGTGATCTGACTATGCAGCACCTGTGGCGAGTTGGCCGTCTCCACCCTGAGTCCCCTGCACTATCTGTGATGACTTCTATTTCCGCTTTGAGAGTGCTTTTGGTGCCAGCTAAAGCAGTCTGTGTATTTCTACTCTCTCATCTTTGCCCTTCCTAGTCTCTGGACCCCAACCTGCCCCTAACCCATTCCTCTCCATTTGACACTGGCCTCAGCGCCTACCTTCGAATCTGCCCTACTCTCCTGTATCTCTCGCCTATAAACTTCATAGCTTCTACTGTCACCCTCTTATCCTTGCCCCTGTCATTTATCATGTCACACATGAGGCACATTTTTCCAACTCTACATTAAACCTCTAAATCTAACACTGGTCAATCATTGGCTCACTAAACATCCACTGGGGGATAAATGGGAGAAGAATTCTTATTCTCCTTATGCACAACAGTGTCTGGCATAATCTGGCTCCTTAAATGTTTGCCATTGATGATAACAGTCAGATTTTCCTCTCTCTACAAGCCCACTGCACTTAATGTCCTTGAACTTTTTATCACAGTAGCTAAAAGCATTGTTTAATTATTTTAACAAAATAATCTGGCTGTATTAGTTATATAATAATGTAACATTATTGACTATATTACTATATTATTAACTATATTATATTGACTATATCATTTTTTCTCTTCTTAGATTTTAAAGAAATCCTGCATTGAAATTCTAGCAGCTGAGCCATCCACCATATGCGCAGGAGGTAAATTGAAATGAAGTGCAATTTGCTTTCATTCAACTGATGATATTTTGGGTTCAAATCACATGTTTCCTTCATTGCAGGGAGAATTGGAGAGGCAAGGCAGAGAGAGAGAGGATGGGTAGAAATTTCTAACTCAGTTTGCTTCTAGAGAAAAAGAAGAAGTGATGTCAGTTATTTGAAAGTTTGAAAAAGTTTGTCCAAATTTCTCCTTTTGTGGGACCTAATTACAAAAAAATTGTATAAACGCTGTCTTCTCGAACTACTACTGGCGAGTAATAACCACCACCAACCTGCCTCTGGGTAGAGGTGGAGTCATCATACATTTTCACAAAAAAAAATCTACAGAAGCCAGATGATCCCAGTGGTCTATGGCCCGTGATCAGACTACACCATAGACCTGCAATGTACTTGATGCTGGACTTTCTCCATAATTAAGAATATTTTTCCTAATTGTTCATTATAACAACCTCATAAAGTCATGGCTTGCAACTTCAATTGTTCTGCTAAACACCCATTATAATTTTGTCATTAATACAAAAAGTATAATTCTTCACAGAAGAAGACTTCTGTGGAGCATAATATTTTATCTGTGATAAAAATAGGGGCCTCGTTCTTGTTTCATAATGTAACAAGCTGCCTGAAACTCCAACCATGCTGCTCTCTTCCGATAATTCTACAAATTTCCCATTACTTTTCTTTCCTTCCTATAAAATGTATTTTTAACCAGCTACTACACACCAGGCACTGTGCTGGGTGCCAGAGCTAGAAGAAAGATAAGCCCTTTGGGTGAGAACTTCTGCCCCCTGGAACTAGAGTCTTCCACTGATGAGTTTCCCTATTGATGTCACCTTTCTAGCCCCCAAAATACCAAGAGCCAGTCATTTATTACCAATAAAAAATATATCATGCAACCCAAATAAGACAGTAAACGTTGAAAGAATTCTCAGGTCTTTTAAACATTATACTTTTCAATGCCTATGGCATATTTTATTATCATAAATGAGATAATTGCCTGAAGATTTTCTTCCTGTTTCTTGGCTGTGTTCTAGGACAGCTGAAAGACTTGCAAGGACTTAGACACTAAATATTCTGTGCCAACATCAAAACATTAAGTATATATATATATATAAAGGTGCTAGCAATACCTGGTGCTTGATTACATAGACACATACACGCATACATAAACACATACATATATTACAAACAGGCATGCATGCAAACTTATATATAAAATTATCAAAACATTTGATGATTATTCAGAAATATGTGTTCATTTCCTCACCAAGATCAGTTAAAATATATGACCTACCAATGTTGAAATAGTTTTCTGGCAATACAGACATTACAGGAACAACTGTATTTGCCACAGGGATTGATCAAGGGAGTCTCTTTAAGAAAAAAATAATTCAAACCTTTATAAATTTGGCAGAAATGCATAAGCATGTGAGCACAGCACCAGGGCCTGATAAGGGACCTGTGCATTGAGGAGTCTCTTTAGTCTACATTCATTTCAGAGTAAATGATCTCAGGGCTTTGTGTGCTTCTTGTAGAATAAAGGGGCAGGTTATTTAGATTAATTTAACCTGGGTGTGTGTGTGTGTGTGTGTGTGTGTGTGTGTGTGTGTGTGTACATGTGGAAACTTTATAGTTCCCTAATATTAAAGCCATCAGAAAACAAGAAGTCCACTCTTTGGGTGATTGTCCTATCCATGAAGAAAAACCAGACATTCTGTTTAATGATCCTGCCAGATGTGTTGTAATCATGAATGCGTCAGAAAGTCTGAGGACAATGAACACAATTTCTAATTCATTGACATAATCAGTTCTTTTCCTTTATGCTTCTTGAAGCAATAATAGCAATAAACATGTTGTTATTTCTCTCTATTCTGCTTAGCAGAGTGTCTCGTACTTAACAGGTTGTCAATAAAAGTTGACTTAATGTCCTGATTCCTATATTCCTTCGAAACAGTGACCTTGACTTTTTCTTTTGACTCTTGTTAATTCCGTCCACTTAACCATGCTAAGCTAATATACCTTTGTGCTGCCTAATTAAAATAAAGCACAATTAGAAGTCAGAAGCCAAAGATGATAAAACAAGACCAAAATAAAAATTGCAACCACTTAGGGAGTAGAAAGATACCTTCTTCAATAATCCTAGACTCAAGTAAACCAAAATCTGCCCCATATACCATCAAGTTGTTCAAGACAGTAAAAACATCTAATATGTAAAATTAATAAATATGACACAGAAATATTAAAACTTACATGATCTGATCCTTGAAAATTCACAGATTCTTCATACATTTCTTATTAAATGGAAACTAAGAATCAATGAAATAAAAAATAATGAAAGGACTTTCCAAAATCTAAGGAATATACGAGGAAAAGAAGATAACATACCTCCAATAATTCACGCAAATTAAAGCAATTCAAAACTGGGCGTGGTGGTGTGTGCCTGTAATCCCAGCTCTTGGGAGGTTGTAAACAGGCAGATCACTATGAGTCGGACCTAGTAGTGAAATCCTGAACACCTGTAAGCCCTTCCCTAAAATACAAAACATAAAAAAATGAGCAGTTCAAATGATAAAATATTTCCAAGAGGTATTTCTTTAGTAGAACCAATAAAATAGACAACTTTCTAATCAATCCAGCCTAAGAAAGCTTTCTTTTGATATTTTAAAAATTTCTTCCGTATATGTCATATCACATATTTATAGGCAAATAACCATTTTCTGTCTCAAAGCAAAGTGTCCAATTATATTTCCTTTATTTTTTGCAAAAAAAAAAAAAAATACAGGACACAAAGATGGAAAGTAGTCATAGGTTTTGAAAAAGGCAAGCTCCTCTTTAAATCCTAATCATTAGGATTATAATATATTAATTACAGAATAACTTTACTAAGAAGAAAATGAAATTTGCAAAGATGTCCTCCCTTCAGAAGCTCCTCCACAGATGTCCCTCCTGGTCTGTCTGTGATGCTTCTCTGGAGTTAGCGAGGCCTTCGGGAAGTGTTAGCATCATTTCCTTCTCCCACGGTCCTGAGTGCCTGTGGGATAGAGTGAGCCATGATCCCTGTGATTTGCATTAGGCTACTTGTGGATCTAGGGCTTACCGGAAATTTATATATAAAAGTGCTTCCAAAATCATAGAGTGTTGTACAAATAAGGTGGCACTAGTGTCATCAGCATTGCTTCAATGAAGATTAAAGGTCAGTGTTGAATCATGAGGCCAATAATGTTGCATCTGGATGAGAAATGCATGCATGTGTGTCTTTCCCCTGAAAAACATTCAGGGAAGACATTGATATAATTTGGAAACTCAGTATGTGTTGAGAGAGAAAGTTAATAAGGAAACATCTATTTCCATTTCTGAAGTATAATGGTTATACCAAGCTTTAGATAGATCTGAGAAGAAAGCAGAGTTCTTTTGCATAAAAAAACCTGGTCTCAGGCTAGAAACATAGCTCAGCAGAACAAGTGCCTGCTTGGGAAGTGCAAGGTCCCGGGTTCAATTCCCACTACCAAAAGAAAGGAAAAAAAAAATTTGTCTCTGAGGCCATCCTCTCACTCTTGAGTTATTTCCCTTCTGTGGCCCCAGAGAGCCCAGCTTAGGGCCCAACCCATGCCTGTCCTGCTGCAGGCATTCTATGCTGATTGCATCTCCCCAACCCAGCGACCTCAGCGGGCTCTCACTCCAACTCTACACCAGCAGTGGGTCTAATAGAAAACTGAGCTCTGATAGTGCCAATGAGATCATGCACTGGGTGAAAGAAAACTGTAATCCAACCCAAGTCTTTCTATATGTAAGGTTCTAAATAAGGTGAAATTGAATAGGACAAATACAAAGTGCTGGACTTGATCCCAAATAGTTTGGATTAAGGTATTAAATGGCTGGTTACTTTTCAATGGCTGAAGAAACAAGTACCCTGGAACTATTATTCATTTTAAGAGTAAATCCTACTGCAGAAAAACAGTGGAGAGAATATCTAATCAGATCTGGTCAGAAAGAACTGCAGCCAGTGTCACTGATCCAACTACCTGGGGAAAGGAGCCTTCCCATAATGCCTCCACCTTCTGTGCTTATAAAGTGGCAAACTGGTTTCTATCTAGCCTATGTAGACCTTTTTGATCTGCACGGACTTGTAAAAATTTAAGCATCTCTAACTATTGTTGATGATCTTTACTAATCTCAGGAAATAAACAGGATCGAACCTGGCTGGCCCCTGAGACCACTGGTCCTTCCCCTTTGCTGCCTTCTTATGCCAAGATGTGTTATTTGTTCAGTGATTCCATTAGCTTCTACTGAGCTCATCTCAGCCTTGGGATGGACGCAGCCAAGCATTCAGAAAAAGATGGAAACAGTAGCTTATGCTGTCACAAAACATAAGCTGCACCTGAGAATAAAGTAACAAAAGAATCATAATAAATGTATATTTTAAAGACATCTTTAAAGGGTACATATCTTCAAGGGTTAATTAAAAACAATTTGCAGGTACAAAATTCCTCCCTTTACAATACATTTCATTTTATTGATGTATTTTTATAGCACATAATAATTACATTCAGGGGGATGGGGGAGTTGGTGCATGCTCAGGACACATCTCAATTCCTTTTTCATACACTTTCCCTCCCCTACACCTCCTGGGCTCCTTACCTTTTGCAAAAGATCTCACTGTTTCCTATTTAGCTTTTATTTTCTTCAAAAATACTTATGTTTGGGATTTGTCATACAAGAGAAACTATGCAATCTTTAAGCTTGTGTTTCTGATTGATTTCACTTCAAATTATGGCCTTAAGATGCCTTCACTTTCCTAGAAGTTTATACTGCTTTATGACAGAGCAGTATTCCGTTGTGTGTCAACACCACAAGGTCTTTATCCATGCATATGGGATGGGTGTGGCTATTGCTTCCAAGATGGTTCTGCTACAAACAATGCTTCTGTATCCGTGGCTACACATACATCACTGTAGAGTGATGTTTGTAACTCTTCCAAAAAGATACCTAGAAGCTTTTCTTAAAGCCCAACAATCCCTGGACACGTTGTGTAGGAGCTATCACTCAATTTTAATTTGCCAAAAAGCATCGAACTATACATATTTTGAAAGGTGGAGACCCAAGGCTTTCTTGACAAATGGAGTTAAAGCAGTGCATTCTTGTTCCCGTGTGTCCTGGCCCATGCTAGAAGATCCACTCAGCAGCATTTTGTTATATAACTTTTTAGTGCAAAGAGCTGACATTACAGTCAGGCTGCTGGGTCAGATGTTTGCACTCTTCTGGAAACCAGCTGTGTGCACCGACACAGCAACTGCACCAGGCAGGGCGGAGCTTGTCTCTGTTCCTCTTGCAGCCCAAAACATCCTCTCCTCCACATTTTCTCCTGGCCTAGGGGGACTGAATTGCTCTGTTTCTACCATGGTCATATCATGGATTCTTGCTGTCTTCCTTTCTAAACTCCTTCAGAGTGGGCCAAACAGACACATATGCAGCTGCTTTTACAGAGGACTCAGTGTCTGAACCAGTAACGCGAAAACATGGCATTAGGGACAAGTGCTTGGTGTGCAGCTTGCTTTTTCAGAGTCTTCTCTCACTGTGGTGATGCTTGCATAAATGAGATGTAGGCAAAGGCAGAAAACACTTGAAAGCAACAGCAATGTCACACAGCAGATGTCTATATATATGGCTTTCAAACAGGAAACAAATTGGTTTTTACAAGCTTGACTGGACAAATAACTTTCTTCCAAAATGCTTGACACTTAGTAAAATACATGCTGAACCTCCTGAGTTATCAGCCACATGCTGGCAGGCTTATGCACAAAAATACCAAAGCCATGTTTCCAAACAGTACCAACATTCAGGCATAAATCCTTAATATTCATAAGATTTATGGTCATGAAAAATAGTATGTCCATGGCTTTAATTATTGTAGTGCAAAGCTAAGGTACCAAACCCTTGAGTACAAATCTCAGTTTTGCTGCTTACTAATTATATTACTCAGGGTAAATCATCAAAACGCTGTCCCTTAAATTCCACTATTGTTAAGATCTCTTACACTTCTGAAAGCATCCTCTTATTTATATTCCTTGTGGTTTGTGCAGTGCCTCTGGGTCCTTTTGCTTATATCCCAGCCAGCTTCACTTTTCTGTAAAATCAATGAGCCTACCTGTAACTACAATGAACTTTTAAAAAGGTCACAACTCCAACTTTGAAGCTGTTCTGTCACAAGACAATGAATATCCAGTTTAGCATAATGGTTAGGAGGATAATGGCTCAGTCCTCTGGGCATGGTATTTGGTGCCTGTCAGACCTGGATATTTGGTTCTGCTGCTGACGGCTACTACTGTATGACTGTGGAAAAATTAAACTGCTCAGCTGCATGAATGTCAGTCTCTCATCTGTACCACTCTGGGCTGCAGAAGGCAGAAGTGACGTCAGACATGTACAGTGTTTAGCACTGGGCCAGGCATCCAATAAGGGAGCAATTACCCACCAGTTATTATGATCTTGGCAAACATGGCCTCTAAATTAGTTTCTTGAGAATGAAAGTGACAGAGGTTTATAACATTTATTTAACTTTCAAAGAGTCCCATATGCCTGTTCTCCAACAAAGCATTAGTTTAAGATCCACTTTCACAAACACTGCATTTTCTTCCTCTGACTTTTAGTCTATTTCCATTTTTTATGTGCCGCATAACATTATTCCAAGCTCCACTTTTTATACACACAAGGATGATAAAAACAAAAAAATAGAGCTTTGACCTCTAGCTAGCATCACGCGTAAGTATATTTCTAAGCAGTTAGCTGATTAATTAGTTGCAGGGCTATTGTAAAGAATGATGTTTTAACCTAATAAGGATTTTATTCTTATGTATTAAATGAACATATATGATGCCAGTGTGAAATTAATATACAGATCTCTCTTCTATCCAGAGAGAAATGAATACATTAAGGGTTAATAACAGCTCAAGCAGGTCATGCCTGACAACTGACTGCTGATACACAAGCATTGCAAGACTTCACTTCATTGCTAAGTACAACTATTATTTCTACAGTACACCTACTATGTCAGCAGAATTAGGAGTGCCACAGATGTAGGAGTGCCACCCAACTGAAGTACTGTTTTACTCTTTGGGGAAGAAGACAAAAGAACAACACCAGACATTACATAATTGCGTACTGCAATCAATGTTAAGCACTAGCTGTGGATGCCATAAGGTGGTGTTTTCCAAAAACGTGAGGCACCCTGGACTCTAAAGAAATCCTTCCAGGGGATTCCAAAATATGAAGCAGACTCAAGAAGAATTCAGTTGATTGAAGAACTTAAGAACTACTCCCTCTGGTTCCTTCTGATAATTGTATTAAAGCCCTTGCATCTAGAAAATGAGTAAGATTTGAATGGACAAATTGAAAGGAATCGGGCATTCTAGGTAGAAGGATCTCTAAGAACGAAGGTAGAAAGGTGGAAATTTAGAAGTAATAAGCCCTCTTCATAAACAACTAGTGAGAATTGGCCAGTAAGGAAATGGAACACAAAACACATGTGGTTATTTATTGTTTCCAACCTGATCTGGTTTTTGAGTAATTTAACCCTGGTGAAATAGTTACCAAATGCTCTAAATCAAGGCATATGGGAAGCCGAAGGTCGATGGTCATGTAACAGGTCTTGTCATTATTCTTCATTTCAGAGTCATTTCAAGTTGTCGTGAGAGGAAATGGCTTCCGACATGCCCGAAACGTGGACAGAGTCCTCTGCAGCTTCAAGATCAACGATTCGGTCACACTCAGTAAGTCCTTGCAGAACTCTCAGGGTTTCTTCGGCCTGCTTGGAGGTCCAGAGCATTCCCCAGCCAGTCTTCCAGCAAGGCACACACAGAAAAGTTGCAGAAAGGTCCTCCCGGGTGGAAAGGCCTCCAGCAGGTACACAGCTAGTCCTATGGTGGGCTCTGCCCTGAGGATGCCTCCCATGGATAGCAGGGCAAGGCTGAGGGTGAACTCCAGCAACCCTATGTCATGGCCACAAGCAGTAGCCCTGTCCTAAGGGAACAGCTGGGAACTTGCTTCATTGTCCCCTGCTGACTGTCCACCAAGTCAGCTCTGTGGGTGCTGACTAGTTAGGGTTTGTGGAGCTTGAGGTTTCTTAAAGTATTGGAGACTCTCTCCAGGATGAGAATGAAAAAGAGATGGTCTAAATGTATTCATCATGAACAAACCTAGAGCCAAACTACCAGGCTTGCATGTGTAGATTCTGGAACTTTCTCTTTACTCTGGATGATTCTGGCTTGGAGCAGCCAAGAAACTCTCATCATGGTGAATACCTTGCATAAAATACAGGAATATGGAAGTAAAACTAAGTGCATTTCATGAGAAAAATGAATTATCATAATGTTGGAACCTCCTGGAGCCATTTGTAGCAGGCGAGTTCCTAACTGAAAGACATGTGTGATTCATGAGGCCATCCAGGCGAGGTGGGGAGGGCTGAGTTGTTTAAGAGGACAGATGCCAGAAGCCCTGGTTATTATTTGCATCTGGCATCCATCGCATGGAGAATTATTGACTCCATGTCTGCATTAATAAACAATGGCCACAGTGGACTGCTTTTTCCACAGCACTCTGCACCAGCCGTCATTTATCTTTTTACCACAGCACTCTTACCCTATAGAGGGAGCAAAGATGACACGAATTCACTCTCACAGCTCTGTCCTCCTGAGAGCCCAAGGAAGGGGGGGGGGGGGTGTCGGATGCTGGTTTTAAAGGACAATTGAGAGATATGCCAGGGGGTTTCTTCCTTGACATCTTAAAATCTACTCAGATATCTAAGAGAGATAAGCAGTGGCTTCCTCACAAACATCTGGAGTTCTTGACCTTGGAATAACATTGAACATTGGAAACATTCAGTTAGTTTTCTTAAAATTTGAAAATGTTCTCCCATCCAAAAGGTGAGCGCAGTTTGAAAACATTTCGAATGTGTCTGCATAGTCTCAGTGGGAAAGTTGGGCCCATGCTCGCGACAGAATTCTTTTTCCCTCCATTTCAACTGTGATGTCACCTCAGTCTGCATTCCCTCTCCTGAACCAAAATCCCAAGTCTAATCAGAAACTCCTGAGGACTCACACAGATGGGAATGAGGCAGGGAAACAGCCAACGCCACAGGCAGTTGCTAGAAGGATTCCGCGAGGCCCTGTACATGCAGATGGGCTGTGGATTTGTAGAGTAATGTCTTAAAGGCCTGTTTTCAAAATTTTCTCTGAAACTTTCCTTCTTAGGAAACCAGCTCATCCCCTTTCCCCTGCCTCTCTTCCTGTTCTAATGTGTGCTTGCCAACACACGTGCGGCATCTCCACCTCACCGATACATGCTATGGGGTAGAGAGTCCAACTATGCAAACTTAACTGTGCTTCCGGTACAGTTGTCCATAGATAAGAGGCACTGAATTCATCCCGCTGTGTGCTGCACCCAACAACCCTCAATGCTAATGACAGCTATCAAAATATTCTAACATACTAGAGCTTGAGGACAACGCTTAGTCTGCATTTGTTAATTCACTTATTCAGTTTCTGTTCAATAAATCATGTGGCTAAAAATCCAAGAAATTTATAAATAAATTTTAAAAATTAGTACATTTAGTTCTATTTTTCTATCAGCCTGATGGATAGATCAATCTCTGTTGATGCCTCCCTGCAAGATAAAACATATTTAGATTCTATTGTAATAGCCAGTTTTCATTCCCAACTGTATCTTAAGTCCTAAGATGCTGTCTGTTATCATTTTTGTTTTTTTCTCAAGATTTTTCTTAATACTGTATTGCATTATATTTTGTATATATATATATGCTGTTATTAATCAGAAAAAGACTAAGTGGCTGCCTTGGCAAGTACAGGGACCAGGGTTTGATCCCAGTCCCTCATGCTGTGCCAGCCCTGCCCCTGGGGCATGCTGAGCCGGCATCCAAGTCCAGGATTGCTGGTGCACACCTATAACCCAGAACTGGGGAGGCTGAAAACAGGAGGATTACTGTGAGTCCAAACTTCGTAGTGAGAACCTGTACCAAATACATAAAATGACAATTTTTTTTTAAAAAAGACAAAGCCTGAGTCTCTAATAATGATGCTAAGGCTGTTAAGGCTGTAGCTACTTCAAACATGATATGGGTCTGAGTCTCCACAAGTCATACAGTGTTAAGTTATATGAAGAAAAATCATGTAAAGGAACAACTTGGAAAATTGTATTTTGTGGGCCATCCAAATAGCTCAGCAGATTAAAGCACCTGCAAGCAGGTACAGAGTCTGGAGGTTTCATCCCCGGGCCTACAGGACTGGCCCTGCCCCCAGGGCGCACTGAGCCAGCAATTGAGACTGGGCATGGTGACGCACGTCTGTAATCCCAGCACTTGGCAAGCTGTAAAGAGGCGGATCACTACAAGTCTGATCTAGTAGTGAGACCCTGAACACCCTGTAGACCCTACCCTAAAATACAAAAAAAGAAAAGAAAAGAAAAAATTGTATTTGTAGGGCCATACTAATACGATTTTTCTAAGCCTTTTAGTAGGCTTATCAATAAAATTACAGCTATAAAGGGATATATATATATATATATATTCCCTTTTTAAATAACTATAAGAAGTTTTACAGATTTATCATGCTAAGGTACAAATGAAGCATCACTATATTTGTGTTAAAAATTGAAATTGGCTGGGTCTGATGGTACGTGCCTGTAAGGTCAGCACTCTGAGAGGCTAAGGCAGGAGGATCCCATGTTCAAACCTGGATATCTTGGTGACTAATTAAGATCTGTCTCAAATATAAAAAATAAAAGGGCTGAGGGTGTAGCTCAGTGTAAAGGCCTTGGGTTCAATCCCCAGTCCTCGTTGAGGAGGGGGAGAATAAAAATTATTTAGAAGGATTCTGATGCGAAATATAACTGGAAAACAGAAACCACATGTTTGTATCTACTCTTCTCCCACTTTTCTGGCCTTGATTTTAAAATAAAATCAACACATAAACCATTTAGAAACTATAATTTCTGGCTTATGATCAATATAACAAATTCAGAAATTCTGTATAAAATATGATTTTAAAAACCATAACATGTGACCCATCTAGAGGGAAAGAAGGGGAAAACCCCCCAGTGCAAAAGAATGGAAACCCAGCAGTAGGTCAAGCCATGGAGCTCCAGGCCAGGGAGTCTGCAGGCTCAAAGCCTCGCATTGATGCAGATGTGGGAGCCCTGGTCTCTGGTCATGGAAGGCACTGGGACTGCAAGAGCAGACATCCCTGCAGAAAGCACATTCTGGAGGGTTACAGCACATGTTAAATGCAGCAAGGAAACAAAGTCCATGGGTGTAATGATGTGATGCTTCCCATGTGATGCAGAAGCACCAAGTCAAGAATGCACCCCCCAAATGTGTCTGTGGCCACCCTGAGCCTATGACCCTGCAGAGGCCACAGGTCTCCATCTACCCAGTGGATGCCTTCCACACAACCCAAGCCCATAGCACATGTAGCCAACAACCCCACTGGAAGATAAGCTCATCATGCAAGTGACAGGTCACACAAAGGTGAATGAAATAAACAGCAAGACGATCAAGGGGAAGAGGCCGGTGAGATAGCTTAGCAGACTAAGGGCCTGCTTAGGCAAATGCTGGGACTGGGGTTCAATCCCTGGCACCACATGCCACACCAGCCCTGCCCCCACCCAGCACACTGAGCCAGCAACCGAGCATGGGCGTGGTAGTGCATACGTGTAATCCCAGCAGTGGAGAGGCTGAAAACACAGGAGGATCACTGGGAGTTGGAGCTGTGTAGTGAGACCCTGTACCAAATACATGAAAAGGGTTAGGGGGAGTAGAATCCAATTAGAGAAACAATGTAAAATAAATACTTTAAAAATGTGTAAAGACATCAAACAGACTCTAGAGGAAGAACAGAACACTCAGCAATTACAGATTACAGGCAGTGCACTCACTGAAGTACAACCTGCTTTTTTGTTTTATTTTGCATTATCTTGTTTTATGTTGTTGTTTTGTGAGGCAGCCTCCCTGTTTTAAAGGACAAATTACTCAAACCTGATTCATGTTTCCACACATCCTTTTCCAGAGGAAAAAAAAAAGAAAGGTTATTTAATTCATTATGTAATAATAATATAATCTTGATTTTTTAAAAAAAATGAACAGTGGGGCCAGGAGATGGCTCAGTGGAACAAGCGCTTCCCTGGCAAGCGCAAGGGCCTGAGTTCAATCCCCAGTTCAACAAAAAAAAAAAAAAGAAAGAAAAAAAAATGAACAGAGAACCAGAAGTAGAAAACAGTTGACATTAAGTTTGCTGATGACAAACATCTAAATAAAATATAGCAAACAAAATTCAGCAGTGCATTTAAAAGGAACCAAGATAACTAAGACAATTTTGAATGATGGGTAGAGGTTTGCTCCTCACCTACCAGAGCTTATTGGTGCCAAGAAGATATATTAAAATTCATTTTGTAGTTCAAAATCTTAAATAGTTTTAGGAAATAAAGACTAGGGTAAGACTTCCTTAACTAATAGACCTATTCCTTGGTGTTTGGGCTCAAAACACTATGGGATTCTAATGCGTCACTGTCTGGATGTGCTCACCATAGAATTAGCAAGACAACATCAGGATCACCCATTTCACCAGCTTATGGAATACTGATCTGAAAGTTCTAGCAACACTATCTAAAAGAACTTTCAGGTGATGGAAACGTTCTAAAGTGTCAGTGAAGGTGGTAGCCACAAGTCACAGGGACTGCTGTGCACTGAAAGCGTGGCTAGCATGATAATTCAATCTTTACTTTCATGGATTTTAATGGACCTAAGTGTGCATAGCCATATGTGACTAGTGATGAGCATACTTTAGACAATGCCATGAGCATTATAACAACACAAGAGAACCAATGAAAAACATCAGTAAAGTGATTGTATCTTTCTAGAAAACAAGAGTTGGCAGAACTGCCAGACTAAGAAGAGTACAGTAAGTCCCTGAGTTGCGAGCTTTCACAGGCACCAATGGACCTTGCATGATGAATATTTGTAAGTGTGAACACATCATGGAAACAGCTGTACATCTGCTGGACACTGTCACTGTTGTGCTGCTGTGGGTGTTCACTGTACAGTGTGATAGCATACAGTAGCACAATGCTTACAGTCCTCCATGTCTGGAAGCAAAAGGAGAAGTAGTGCTGACATGGAGGGGACTGCTAGGGAGCGCAAAGCAATTGGCATGTATATTTGTGTCATGGGTGTATGAGACTCACTTTAGCAGGCTTACAAAGGAATCTGACTTAAGCACATTCTCCTGCAATGGAATTCATTCATAAATCAAGGGCTTCCTGTATCCTTAAATTGGATGTTTCTGAAATAAACTCCGCAGTGGTAACAATCAATAGTTTTGCCAGAATTCAATAATGACCAATCAGAAAGTATCACAAGAAAACTATGGCAACAGCAAATATAATCTAGTAAGAGTTAATTGAAATAAATAGGTATGGACATGTGAGCAGGAAGTTCCAAAGCTTTGTGAGGAATATAAAGAGCAGTACCTAGTCATGCCACCGTGACACAAGCTCTGGAGAAGGACGACCAAGGAAAAGAATACTGGCTCCGACCTCTCCAGCTTAGGGGCATTGACAAGTTATGTCACAACTCTATGCCTCAGTTTCTTTATTTTATAAAAATGAGGATGGTAACAATGGCAATTATGTCATAGACTATTAGGAAGCTACATGCAGCGGGTGGGGCTTAGAGTGGAAGCCTGCACCTGCAAGCAGCCCGTTGAGGTTGGCCCTGGTGCTACTTTATTATTATCATTCCCACTACTAAGTGGAGGAGCAACTGGGAATTATAAAGAGGTTAATGTCTTCAAATGAGTATTTACTTTCAACACAATCTCAATGAAAAGCCCGCTGAGACTTTTTTAAGTTAACAAAATGAATCAAAAGTTTATATGAAAGGATAAACATGCAAAAATAGCCAAGAAAAACGTGGAAACATGCCCTAGCTGGTATTAGGATTTATAAAAAAGCTGAAGTAATTGAATCAATGTACAACTGGTATCATAATCTGCAAACTGAGCGTTGGAACAAAATCCATAAGGAGAGCCAAACACTTATGTGAATCTGGTATAATATAAAGTGAACTTTCAGCTCGGTGAAGAAAGAGAGGATTATTCAAAAGACAATGTTGAGAACTGGCTGACTGCTCGGAAAAACAATTAAGCTTGATTTTTATCTCACACCTTACATTTAAACAAATTCCAGATGAACTGCAAATTTTAATGTGAACATGAAACTATAAAATTTCTAGAAGGAAACAAAAAATAAATATTTGCATAGCTGTTCAGTGGGCAAAGACTTGCAAGCACAAAGGGCTGCACCACAAAGGAAACATTTGGTAGTTGGAGCACATATTTTTTAACTCTTTGGTTACCCACCCCAACAAAAAAAGCAAATGAGAAACAGAAAAGTGGAAAAAGTATTCATAATGTGCATAACAAATAAAGGGTCAATTAAAAAACATGTAAATCATTTTTAAAGTGTGGGAAAATGGGTAAAAGATATGAAGAGGAAATATTTTGGTACCAGGAATCGAACTCAGGACCTTGCACTAGCCAGGCAAGCATTGTGCCTCTGAGTTATATCCCTGGCCCAGAAATCTGTAAGAAAAATAATGATAAGAGCATTTGGAAGGGCTGGCCAGATAACTCAGTCGACTAAAATGCCTGCTTAGGCGGAGCGCAGCAGCTGGGGTTTGCTCCCCCACCTGCCATGTGAGCCCCACCCCCGAGGCACACTGAGAGTGCGATTGAGACTGGGCTTGGTGGCACACACCTGTAATCCCAGCGCTTGGGAGGCTGAAAACAGGAGAATCACTATGAGTCCAATCTATGTAGTGAGACCTTGTAGACTCCGTAATAAAGTACATTAATAAAAAATAAATAAATAAGCACTTGGAAAATGCTCAGTGAATTAATTAATTGGCATTCTTATTCTACCAAGATGAGAAAAATTAATAAATATACAATGTTCAGCATGAATAAAGAGAAATAAATGTTTTTATTTATCATCAATAGGAGTCTGTTAAAACTTTTGGTAGGCACTTCTTAAAATGTTACACTTCTTTTTTTTTCTTCATATTTAGTACAGGGTCTACAGGGTCTGCAGGGTTTCACAGCATAGATCCGACTCATAGTGATCCTCCTGTTTACAACCTCCCAAGTGCTGGGATTACAGGTGCGCGCCACCACGCCTAGGCACTTCTTAAAATGAATCAATGGTTTTTACATATTTGCTGACCCAGAATTTCAATTTCCACTTCAAAGGAAATGACTAGAAATGTATACTAGGATTTGCCCATGGGAATGTTCATCACGATATTGCTTTTAAAAGCAAAAGAAAGAGGGGGTACATCTAGATGGACATACATGTTTGATAAGAGATAATCCATCATATAAACTATACATCATCCCAAATAATTACATAATACTGTAGAAGAAGAATAACTGATGTGGAAAAGTGTTAATGACGTGACATCATGTGCTAAAAATTAAGCTAGAAGGGAGTAGAGCACAATGCTGTTCTTGTGTTTCATGCACAGCTACATGCAGAGACTTGGAGGCCATAGATCAAAATGTTATTAGTAGCCAACACTCCATGAAGCTGTTATTAACTCATATTTTCTTTTTTCTGCTTATCTGTGTTTTCTACAATCATATGTCCCCTACTTAACAAAAGAAACACTCATTATCTTTTATTTAAAATTTAACTTGAGAATTCTTGGTAATTCTTTAGCCTTAGCATAGATCTTAAATTTATCACTTGGTTGGTTCTTTAATCACCAGGCCGAGCTAGCTGCTGGCCAAGACGATATCTTGGAAATCCTCATAGGAACTCTGTTTTCTTCTGGCTGTACCTTTTCCTACTCCAAGTATTCAGCGTACTGTGCCAGGAAAGGATCTACTTTCCACTGCAAATCCATTTGTCAAGAGATTAGAATGCTAAAAGGGAGACACTGGAGTGTGAGCTGCGAAATTATCTATTTTACACACTGTAAATAAAAAGTGGGTGTTTCACTGAAACAATAATGAAACACATGCTGGACTATTGTGGTGTTGCATGGAGACACTGGAGATACTGCCATAAACAAAAGAAACTGATTTTGACACACTTGCTAAAATTTAATTTATAGGCCATGTGAGAAATCTGGTCTTGATTTCATAGACACACTTGTTTTTGATGCAACATTTTACTTCCTGACTTGATTTCCAGTCTTATTCACTAGGCCCGGTCATGGTTTACTCGTTGAACACTCCCAGAAAATAAAACTTTGCCCCTTCTGAGGATACTTTCTCAAACTAAACATTCATCCTAGAGGCAGCTGTAATAGTGCAAAGAGGGGCTCAGATTCCTAAGGGAAAAAGGGGCAATGTGCATTCAGAGGTGGACATTCCAGAGTGTTTGCTCTTAAAAATCTGTCCAATTATGCAGAAACTATACTTCATCTTAGTGTATCTCTGGGCCCTGGATACACTAAGATACCCTGGATACCCTGGATGCTGTGGGCATGCTGAGGAGATCATTAATTAATGCATGATGGCACCAGATGAGGGAAGATAGAATAAAGAAACGGAAACCTAGTTTTATCTTTGTTATGGGTTAGAGTATTGTGTACGTGGGTCAAAGGTATTGAGTGCAATTTGGATGCATCCCTGGGATTTGGTGCTATATGAAGGTCTGTGTCCCCTCAAATTGATGTTCTGTATTAACTCAACATTCATTTGGAGAAGCTGGGGCTCTAGTACCAAGGCCAAGAAGGTGCCCCCAACGAAAGCCCTTCTAGTGCGCATGCCATAGCAGCTGAGTGCCCAGAAAATGTGTACCTGAGATCTCCCTTCCAGCCTCTCTGGATTTAGATGTACATTTTGTCCTGCAGGAGCAGTCAGCATTTGCCATGTCCTGCAGTCATCACTGTGTATAAGCCTTTAGCCGTTTAGGTAATCTTACCCCTTAATCCTAATTCCAAAGGTAAAATCTTCTCAGAGCTGATGGCACAGTTGCAAGAGTTTGTGTGCCAGGAGACACATGGCTGATGCATGAATCCTAAATTGTCCTTTACCAAGAACAAAACAAAGCTTTAAAAAAAAATCATATTAACTCTTAGTCAATTATAGCTGTCGTGAGCGTAGCAGTTATTTTGACCTCAGGATTACAAAATTCTAAAAGCCTAAGACTTTGCTTCGAAGATCATTTTTAAGTTTTACAAATGTCAGTGGTCAAGAATTTTTTGGTGTGGCTTTATTGAGAAGGCAAAGTGCTTTGCAAGAGCCCTGAGACCCATCATTTTCATGTAGCTTTCATACAATACTCAGGAGGCTCTATTAACATCAGATACAGATAAATGCCGAAGGCCACAAATTGCGTGCAAGATAATTGCAATTATATAGAACTACATATACATAGGAAAAATCCTAAAAATAGGCCACACCAAGGTATTGACAGTGTTTATCACCAAGGTATTATCCATGTGTATCACTGGGGAATTGTCAAGGATTTTAAATTTTTATCGATTTCTCTACATCTCTACATTTCTACATTTCCCAAACGTGTATTTACATTGATATTAAACATGTATTACATTTGTAATTAATAAAAAATAACAGTCAAAGTGGGCAGATAATAAGTTATATCCTGAGAAGGTGGACTAGCTGAACTGACAACTAGTTCCAAACACTGGTACGCAGAGGCCCACAGCCTTGTGAAGGACATGGGAAAAGGCGAGGCCACGGTCAGTAGAGAGGCAGCAGGGTAGCTGTGCCTGTGTCCTTACTGTCTGCGAGTGGACTCATGCTCTCTCCTTTTACTGCCTCTCCTCCGAGGACGGTGATGCTACCTTGGTCCTCCTGAACACCATGAAAAGGAAACCCACTTTGCTTCCTTCTGGGATGGCCCTAGGCTGTGAATCCTATGTTTGTGTTTATATGCAAGGTGTGCTGACCTTCCCAGCCATGGGATCACAGCACAAGGCCCACTTCTGGATATAAAGCTCCATCAAGGACAAAGACCCAGATACTATGCCTCTTACGACTGCACCCAGCTAAGCAAGCATGAAGGAATTTACCAAGACACACTCTTCCTTTCTCCAACCAGGATTTGTTTCTCTTTTCTGTTGCTCCTTCCCCTCTGTCCTCATCTTATGACCTAACTTCTGAACTATTCTCAACATTATTCCAGTAACCTAGAAGCTCTAAATTATGCAGTAATACCAATAGGCCCATCTACAATGGTCTGATAAAGGATATAAAGCCAAGGTAGACATTATGCTAGGTTTTCTAACCTCAGTAGTATTGACAGTTTTGGATAGTTTTTTTTTGTTTGAGGAAAGGGGTGATCTGTGTGTCATAAACACCAGTATCATTCCTCCCCCAGTTATAAGAACCAAAACTGTCTGAGCCATTGTCAGTTGTTCCCTGAGGGGCAAATCTCACCTGAGAACCACTGCCCCATGCACATGTCCATATGTCCTAGTTGAGTGGATGCCATGTTTGTCACACCTGTACATAATCTGATGGATAAGTTGCAAGACTACTAATCTTACAAACATATTCACATCTTATGTTTTATAGATTATGAGCCCAGCATTACCCCACTTTAATGACAACAGAATATATGTTGGGTACTCAGCATTTAATAACATCATCATACTGAAATTTACAATGCTTTCATGAAATAAGTATTACTCTCATTTTCTATTTGAGAACTATGAGCTGTGAGTATTCTGAAAAGCTCCCATTGCCAGTGAGTGGCAGAGCCATGATGGATCTCCATAGTATAAGCTCTTCATGTGCTTATTGTTCCCTACCCTTGTCCAGCCTGCTGCACAGAATGAGATAGGAATGCAAAAGACATATCCTGAATACCAGTAGCATACAGCAACTGAAAACAGAGCCATGTGTAGATCCAGGGAACTTCTCTGATGTCGCAACCACTGTTGAGCCTTTCCAAACAGAACACTCTACTTTCAAAGTTTTTGCTTTAGACCATAATGTAGACTTTAATGCCTTCAGTCAAACAAATCCTTGACTTGTCATCAAGCCCATCTATGTAAACCTTCCAGCCCAGGGCCTAACACGCTCTCTCTCCTGTCCAAGAAATGCGAGTTCCTTTCTACTCCATGCGGGCCCCACTGAGCTCCACAGTGCCACTGTGAATCCTGAGTGAAGCATCCTCTGTAGGATAGTCAGTCACCTCCTTTCCAGTGGGAGCTCCAGAAAGCTTAACCCAGGTGCTTTATGTTTCACAAACTTGAACTTCTACTGAACATGATTGCGCTTCAGATTTTTGCACAACGTTTTCCAGAGCCAGCCAGTGAGGAAGTGGTACCATCCAGCCTAACTCTAGCTTGTCCAGTCTCCCATAATGTAGAGCCATGTTCCCAAACCAGCGGATAATTTGGTGCTCAACAGTTATGCTTGGCTGCTATAGCCTGAAAATGTTCCGTAAGCCCAGGAGACATTTGGGAGAAACAGCAGGGAGAGCTCATTCAGCCCCTAACCTCTACTGTTTTTCCCACTACCGAATGCAAATGTCACAGTAGGAATGTAAACTCTACTTCAGGGCTTGCATCAGCCTTTGGAGGATTTCAACAAACTCTTCCAGATAAGACTAGGGGATATTTTTTTCTTTTCCTTCTTGCCAGTAATAAATATTTACATCAAGAAAAGGTTGCCAAGACTTGGAAAATATTAAATTATTTAATCAGCCCTATAAAAGGATTCAGTCTGATTGGTGTTTGAACTGGCTAATGTATTTTAATCCTAGTTTTATCCCAAATCTATTAGACTGTCGCCAAAATATGATGGAAAACTTTGGCAATCCTTTTTTACCAGTCTAAAAAGGGTTACATTCGAAGGATAAACCCAGGAATATACACGTATATGTATATAATTCTGGAGCATACATTTAGTCATGTCAGATTGGAACCTCTCAAAAGACTGCTTGAACATATCATATAGCTTTTCAAGCTTAATCTCTCTTGGAAGGCCTGACCTCCAGTGGTGCCTTACTCACTAAAGTTCTTGACTGTTCACTTAATCACAAAGAACTTCAGTCTCTGGAATACTTCCAGCTACATCATAAGACTCACTGGGTCGATGTCAAGCAAGTCATTTCAACAAAACCTGGGTTCTCATTCCAATTCTGACCCTTACTAGTGGTGTAGTATTAACTCAATTAACACCATTGAACCTCCGTTTCCCAAACTATTTATAATAATATTTCTTTCAGTTAGGTACAGAAGCATCAAATGAGATCGTGGCCATATAGTGTTAGACAAAATCAGTATACATATATATGTGTGTCATATATGTATGTACATCTGTGTGTGCATATGTGTGCGAGTGTATCCACAAACATACACACATGAATTTTCTAAAGCTTTAAATTCCCAAGGAATTATTTATCTCTAAAAAGATGCTAGTTTGGTAGAACAATATAATCGAGAAACCAAACATTTAAACTATAATCTTCAATTCCTCTTAATTCAAGCCACAATTAGATTGTTGATTTTAAAGATTTGGATTCCCATGTAATAAAGTGCACCAACCTTTCCTGAGTCATTATTCTGCCAAGTATCGTGCTTTGCACTTTCATATGCTCTTACTCCTTTCCCATACAACTGTGTGCACTGACGTCAAAAAAGGCAGCACCAGTTGTACAGAACTGGTCTTGGGTCACTCAGTAGCGAGAGAAAGAGCTGTGACCTGAGCTCTGACAGGCCTGAAAGTATCCTCTGCCCTCTCTGTGCCCTCCACAACAAGGAAATTAATAGTTTAAGATCATCTAAGAATTTCATTTAACTTCTGGTCTCAAACTCCCTCTGCTCCTTCATTTTCTCCCCATTTGCACACAAAAGGCAAGCAGGCCACTCCCACTGGCCCCCGGCCCCGGGCACTCAGTGCTCACGCCATTGAAATGGCTGCCTTCAATTCCCATTCCACAAAAAAAAAAAAAACCCGAAGGAAAAAGAAAGAAATGGCTGCCTGTGGGCAGACAGCAGGGGACCCGGTTGGCTGTTGTCAGTTGGTTATTCAAGATTGTGGCCCCATAAACAAACAAGATGCTGGCTTTGGCTGAGGTGACAATGTGGCTGGTGTGGCCCCAGAGCCAGGCATGGCCCAGCCTAGGATCAGAGGATGAAGGCTTTGTGCCCTGCTTCCCAAATGGATGCTCCAGGAAGAAGTCAGATGACCTGAGTTATGGAAACCAAATGGCCCTCCTTTGGAGGGAGGGGGCGCTCATTTTTGTGGTAAAGTGAAAATAGTCTCTAAGCCTAACAGTCCCTTTCAGAACAAAAAATGCCAGCTCTGCAGAGCAGGCTCACAATCCCTGTGGAGGCAGACAGACTGACATGACAGCTGTCCTACAGCTGGGTAAAAAGCTCACAGTCCCCTGGTGGTGAGGTACTCCTTTACTTTGCCCCAGAAATAGGTGGACTCCCAAACAGGAACAGAAATGAAAGGCGGGAGAGTGTGAGAAGTGCCTGCCTGTCCAGACAACATTCCTCCTCCCGCTTCTTGGCAGCTGGGATGGAAGAAAGGAGACAGGCGCTGTTCAGAGGCACTGGGGTTGTGTCGCTGCCCTGTGCTGCCTGGGACGCCCTTGTCAACGTGACCCAACTCTTCCCACAGAATGCAGCTCAGAGTCATGAGGCCTCCTGTGGTTGCTCTGTGGTTACCCCATGGCCCTGTGGGCTGGCTCTGTGCACAGGGAGCTGCACTCCCAGGTAATACCAGTGCATGTGCCACAGAACAAGCCATGGGTGTGAATACATGTGGATTCTAGCTAGGCTTACCTGTCCAAGTTTGATTGATTCCCTGATGCAACCCCTACCTGGAATGTAGTCTCTCAGCAAAGAAAGAATAAGGCAGAAGAACTCAGTTCCCCTTCTGGCTTTACCTCTATTATCTCTCTGAGTCTCTTTTGCAGCTGAAATAGCCTGATGATGTAGTTCACAAAGCTGTTGTGAGAAGGGAACAAAGCGTGGCTCTCCTCTTGGGTGGTGGAACAGCCTATTGGATAACAAGGATTCTGCAGCCAGACTGCCAGAGTGCAAATCTAGGCACCCCTGTGTAACACTGAGCAAATTACTTAATCTGTGTGTGTGTGTGTGTGTGTGTGTGTGTGTGTGTGTGTGTGTGTGTGTGTGTGTGGTGGATGTCTAACTGTTGGTCAACTTCCTAAATCCACCTGAATTAAATTAGCGTGGTGCTGGGTATGGGAGGTCCACCTGAGGGTTGTTGCGGGCAGCATAAAGGTAGAACAGGAAAAGCTGCCAGAATGCTGTTGGGGATGCTGTTTGGAGAAGCTGTTGGAGCTCTTGGAGCTCTTGGAGCTCTTGGAAGCTGCTAGTTCTCTTGGGCTGTTCTGCTGGAGGACCTTTCCTAATGAACTCTGGAGGAGCTCTGCTCCTCATCTTGAGCATCGCTTCTTGGCTCCAAAGAAGAAGGTGGTGCACTGCTCATCCTCATGAACAGGCTTGCTGCCTTGGCTTTCCTGATGGAGACTCAGCGTTCCTCATGTCTGGAGGAGCTCAGGACCTCACTGTTGCTGAGGATGGCTATTATACTTTTCTAGTGCCTACCTTGCACATTGCTTCCTCACTCCAGTTCAGATCCCTCAGCCTGCTAAAACAGATCCTTCATCCGGCTGGCATAGACTTCCTAGCTTCCACCACTGACCTTTGGGCCTTCCCAGCACAGATCTGTGTAGCAGGCCTGAATGAGACTTTGTTGTGGGCTCTAGGCCTCCACTTTGACTTACGGGGGCATTGTTATGAGCTCTAGGTTTCCAGCTGGACTCATGCAGGATATTAGGATCTAGGCTGTCAGCTGGATTCTTTGGTATTTAGTGTGTGGATGGATTTCCTGCACTTGTATGTGATTCTTGGGTGATTCATTATAAAATGTGTTCTGCACTATATTGTTTGCCTCACAAAAAAACTCCAAAACCACAACTCTGTGTGTGTGTGTGTGTGTGTGTGTGTGTGTGTGTGCACCTCACCTTTCCAAAGCAAGGAGTTGAATTAAGAGAAAGTAGCTGTATATCTATCCTGTTTTGAATGTACAGATACAAAATGGTCCTTCATTTATATCTCCTTTTTCTATTTAGTTTTGTCAGAGATGGGTATTCCAAATACTATAGGTGCATGAATTCAGCAAAATAATCTAATATAGAGTTTGGACAGGATATCATGTCTGCATCTTGTACTAGGAATAACTACTACGAAGACAACAATATGCAATGTATTAATTATTGTAACTGTCCTACTAACCTGTTTTGAAACTGTCTCATTACTATTTGTTTCTCAGTAAAAAATGCAAGGAGTAAGAGCCCTGCCTCAGAGCACTACAGCAAGGTTAGAGATGAGTAAGTGACACATGCAAGGTGCCCAGAGAGTCCACAGTGTCTGTGCCGGGGAGACTGGCTCTCATTACTTTCATTGCCAGGAAAATGTCTTGAAAATAGCAATGGCCTGTTCAGGCACTGCATGATTCACTGCTGTCTTCATAGGCTTTCACAAGGTACACAACACTTTCCACTTAGTTGTGATACACTTTTCAATTTTTATTTCTTCTTTTGAATTCTTACACTAGGGAGACTATATGACATTTACACATGTGAGTCTGGTTTATTTCACTTGTATCTTCCAATGAAGAGAAGGCAAGGAGAAAAGCTAGGAAACATGGCGGGGCAAAACCATGCATGTATATACACAAGACAGTTAAGGCAATGATCCTGAGAATTTCCATCAGGTTTTTGAAACTAGCAATTACTTGGAAGATTCTCACTCTGACTAACTATATATGCTGATACCTGTGAACTAAACAACTGCACTGAAGATAGCAATGTGTAATACTAGGGCCAGGCTTAGAATCCATGTCATACCAGTCTTCTAAAAGTGTACTGCCTCTAATGTCATATCACTTACTGCTATGCTGTCTCTCAAGTAAATCTTTGTTTAAAAATAAAAGATAATAAATGAAAACAAGAGACAAGAAAAAAATGTGATAGGACTGTCCTGCTATAATGTTGTATGTGGTTAGATTTCTAAATTTCTGTGTAAAAATTTGTAATTATTTCTATTTTTTACTATTTTATATTCTTCTTTTTTCACATTCTGTACAGACTTAAAGCTTAGCATATCAACGATTGATGGAAAATACCTGTTCCATATTATGTCTAAGGCATTTGATATTCAGACAGATAATGAGGTTAAGCTCAACAGTCTATGTTCTAGGGTAATAATATCATTAAGCCTCTCTTCTGGAGGATTAACAACTAAGTTTGCAGACCAAAAAATTAGAAAAAAAGAAGGGCTACAAGCATAGCAAACATTTTGGCCCTGGCCCTTCAAGGTCAGTGAGGACTCAGGACATAAGAGAATCTGAACTGTAACATCCTGTAACTCAGTGGTGTCCCAAATTTTCTGATCAAGGAGATTATGGGGCCACAGAGGAAAGTGATCGATGATGTAGAGTGTGCCTAAGGAGAGTCATATGGAGAGAAAACATTCTCTCAAGCTTTCACAGAGAGCAAATTGGTCTAACAATGGCCCATGACTCATCCACATGGCTGACACTGACAAAAGATCTACAAACTGCTGTACAGGGTTTAAGGTTAAGTCCTGAGAGGATTTGACTGACTTTGTCAGATACAAAAGTTACATTTTTTATTATATAGGTCTTGCTTTATCTTGGTTTTAACCATCCAGCAGAAAAGTATAAAAATGAGGTATAAAAAGTAAAGGCATATTAATATGCTGAGCTGTAAAAGGCTCAAGTCAACAACTTCCAACATTGCCAGTCATGTGGGTAACCCACTACTATTATGGACTACTGGACTATATTGGATTACTCTGCTGAATTCATGCACCTACAATATATGAATGGCAATGGAATACATATCTCTGACAAAAGTAAATAAAAAGGGGGATATAAATGAAGGAACATTTTGTAGTGAACATATATATATATAATA
>NW_004524634.1:206668-232747 GCF_000260255.1 Octodon degus
AGTGAGAAGAAAGTTTTGAACTCATAATGCTTAGACAAGATATCATGTCTGCATCTTGTACTATGAAAAACTACTACAAAGACAATATGCAATGTATTAATTATTGTAACTGTCCTACTAACCTGTTTTGAAACTCTCATTGCTACTTCTTTCTCAATAAAATTATTAAAAATAATAATATACACAACACATCTTCCCCATTCCTGTACTTTTCATCCACTGTTAGGTGCTGATCTAAGTATAAGGGAGAATCTCCAGTAGTATCCTTTGGCTTTTAGAAAAAATCTCAGAAAGCCCCACCATGTCTTCCATAGCCTTGATCATGGGTCCGTGCTTCCTCTCTAGTCTCCTTTTGAGCCACTGTATGTCCCACTCAAATTCAACACACTCAGTGGTTTTTACCTGCCCTGAGCTCTGGGATCCTTCCTGCCCCAAGACTCCCAAAGGGCCACCTCCTCTCCCACCCAACATCCTCCTCAGTTGACCTCCCGCTTTCTGCTGACCTGGCATCATCTTCTTCCCCTTGTGTGTGCACATCATAATTACAATTAAATGCTTACCTGTGTGGTTAGCAGTGGGTCAGTTCCTAGGGAGAGGTATCCCATCTCCTTTGTTCATGGCAAGCCCTCTCACAGTTCTTGCACATGGTAGACACTTAAAAAACATACTTTTAATAAAAATCAATGTGTTGAATTAGTCTCTACTGCCACTCCTGTAAAATTTACTAAGGGCTCTTGTTTCTATTCACAAAGCCTTTCTCTCTAGCATATCGTAGCCTTAAGTAAACATTTGGTAACTGAATGAAGGCACAAATGGCTTGTAATAAATAGCCCTCTTAGCTTTTCACAGACTTCCCTTGACAACATCCTCTTCCTCTTCCTTCCAAAGGGGACAGAGTGCTCAGCACTCAGGTGTATCCTCTAACTCCCCCCTTAGCTGGCTCTGCCCTATGAATCCAAGAATGGTCACAAGGTTAGGACACAGGCTTCCTAATCTCCATTCAGGCAAGCATTTGTGTGAACTGTATTCTGCAGCAGTGACTCACATATGACATAAGCAACAGCAGTTTCATAGCCAGGGCCAGTAACAGAGTATTGTCCTCCAAAATTATCTGTGTCCCTTTGCATCTTCAGAAGAGGTTGATACAGTCATATAACAGAGGAATACAAAACAGGGCTGTGCTCTAATGGAGAAATGGCCAGAAAGCAACCCCATGGGGGCCCAGCACAAGCAAAGAGAGGACAAACAAAGGTCTGGCCCAAGGTGGGAGGTGAGCAGGACCTGACCAGATTGGCACAGAAGGAACCCACCCTTATCTTGTCGGCAGATTCTTCCATGAATATGTCTTCTCTTTCAAACTAGACCTAGACAGAAAGCTCTTCACAGCAATCTAACTTTTTTTTTTTGTTTCTCCTGTTTCTTTTTTTTTTATTTTGCAAAAAAAAAGAAATAATTTCATAACAAGAACAAGAAATTAACAACTGTGTATTGTCTTCAAAGTAGTTACTCAGAAAAAAGATAGATCCTTACCAAAAAAAAAAAAAAAAAAAAAAGCAGATAATAGCACAAACGATTCTTGTCAGTAACCTAAGAGAAGCTAATAGTATAAATGAAATGAACTGTCATATGTATTATAATATATATTCATACAGCAAAATAGCTAAGTTAAAGAATTTTTGAACTTCTTTCTACTTCCTATTTATCTTCCATTTTGCTCTTTGGGTGTTTGTGTACATATATATTTTTATATATTGATTTTCTCATATAAGAGAAACTGGTATTTAAGCTTGTATGTCTGACTTATTTCATTAAACATTATGTTTTCAAGTTGCATGCATTTCCCTAGGTAGGGGTACCTCAAATTTAATTTTCCATATGGCAGCATGGAACTCCATTGTGTGTAAATATTGCAATTTCCTTATTCGTTCAGCTATTAATGGACATATACCCTGTCTCCGGGATGTAGCTTTTATAAATTGTGCTGCTATAAACATATATGTATCCCTGGAAAATCATGATTTTAATTCTTTGGGGAAAGTATCTAGAAAGAAGACAGTGAGGTCAAGAAGAATTTCTATTTTTAGTTTTTTCTGATGGAAACTTAAACTCTTATGTATCATTAATAGTTCAGTCCCTAGTAGTTGAATGGTTGACTCAATTAGACCCAAGGGGTTAGGAAACATATTGAGGCAAGCGAAGCCCCTGAATTCACTACTGATGGATTTTATTGCACAAAATAATTTTTATTTCAGAAAGTTTGTTGTTTTTCTTGAGTCTCCCTGGACTTGGTTGGTCATGTCTACCATTCACTGGGTTTGAAATAACAACCTTGCCTCTCTCCCTCCTAACCCAGTGACTTTCTCTTTACAGATGAGAAGCCCTTTGCTGTGGAAGACACTTATTTACTGTGTCCAGCACCTATCTTAAAAGAAGTTGGCATGTAAGTTTTTGCAGCAACTTAACTGTTCAGTTAAGGAGGAAAGAGGAGATGGAAGGGACAATAAAATAAGAAAACATCTTTCTCCCTTAACAAAATAATCTTTTCTCTAGTTTCCCTAGGAATAATGGTGCTGGTGCTTACAGTGAGCCAGATAAGTTATTTAGAGGCACCAGATAAGTGCTGTATAGAGTGTCTCTTTTCATCTTTGCCAGTTCCCAGTGAACAGACATTCCTATTACACAGGAATGGAGACTGTGGCCAAAAGCATTGGAGTAACTTTCTCACGGTCACACAGTAGTCAGTGGGGAGAGATTGGGCTCAGTTCCAGCTCTGCCTGACTTAATCATAACTACTTTTCTAGAAAGTTCTCATATATTACCTCATCCCATCATCATTAGTGTCCCACTAGATGATTGTTACCAACTCCCTCGAGACAGGAAAACCCAGAAAGGAGGCCTGGAAAAGTGAGGTGAGGCCCCAGCCTGCTCATGACCGAGACCCTAGACTCAGATCTATAATGTTCCCCTCAGTGTTCCTCCCTAGAGCAGTGGGTGGTCAACCAAAGGTCCCTGAACTAACTTAGGACGAACAGTCAATGCTACTATAATAAATGTTCCTGAGGTATAATTGAACTAACTCAACAAAAGAGAGAGAAGTATCACCCTGAGCAAAAGAATTATGCAGGGAAAATAAAGTGGTGTTGGTGCAGAGAACTGAAAACCATGTCAGGTAACAGGCTGGAGATGGAATGGCAGCTTGAAAGGAAAGAGAGTAGAAATTGTCCATCCAGATTCTGCTTCAATGTTAGTTTCAGTTGAAAAACCCCTGCCTCTGGGTGCCTGGCATCTGCCAACAGTACCACAAATCCTGAAGACGAGCCCCGTGTCCTTGCGGCAGTGTGCAACACTGGGAGCTTGTGCTTCAGGATTCTTATACATGGGAGGAGAAGGCAAATGAGTTCATCTGCTGCTTTATCTTTTTTGAGTCTGCTGCTAGTCACAAAGCCACTGCCATCAGATTGCTGAAAGTCCAGATAATGAGGGCAGAACATGAAGCTCACCATCCACCCAGTTTGCCCCACTGACCAGGACCACTTGCTCAGAGTACTTTGTCCCACTGCTACATGACAAGTCAGTTAAATACAAGCGGGCTTCACCCATTCGGTGCAGTGTGTTGCAATGCAAGGAGGTCTGAATGCCTTACCTTGACATGCCAGCCTGCCAGGTCCTGTCATCTCGAGGTGTGAGAGGTGAGCAGTCGAAGAGGCCATCTGCCACAGTTTCCGAAGGGGAAGCTGAGGCCTCACAGGGAAGAATCTGCAGTCTCAGCGATAGCTAGGAGCAGACCTCAAAGGGGACCTACGTGTCTGGCTGTGGGCCTGTTACTCATCACACAGCATGCTGAGTGTCACTGGTTCTCTCGTTGTCATTGCAGGAAGGCAGCACTCCAGGTCAGCATGAATGATGGGCTCTCATTCATCTCCAGCTCTGTCATCATCACCACCACACACTGCGTAAGTCAGAGCCTCTCCCTGAACTGAAGGCCTCTTTATCAGCATTGTCAGTCACTTTTCTTAAACATCAATCTTCTCCAAACACCAATCCCTGTCAAGTTCTCTGGTTCTTTGCTCTGGTCACTGACTTGGATCCCCAGCCCTGCTGGGCCAGGAGTGTATCAGAAACCCCTGCATCAGCTCCTCTGGGCCCCCATTTCTGATGTTGAGGGGAACTTTGAGTGCACTGTTCTGCGGATAGTACGATGGGCTATGTCTGTGCAGTGGTGAGGGAGGAGCCTGGACAGAGTAGACTTAAGAGCAAATGGGCAGAGAGGAGCTGAACAATGTATGCAGAAAATTTATCGTAGAGGTTTTTTCCCCTAAAAGTAAGCAGGAAAATGGACAATGACTGGAAGCATTTATTTGTGCTTTGGGGAATAATCCAGGGGGAATGGAAAGTTGGTGGAGAGGGATGCTTTGTGTTAGGGATGGGGAAGGAAGAGTGTTGACCACTTCCTCCCTGCCACCTCAGATACCCTTCCCTGGATCCCTCCTGTGAGGTTGCTGTTACTTCTGGCTACCTACGAGATCTCCTGGGGAGCTTCTGAAAGACACTGGAGCTAGGATCACTGGCACGAGCCCTGGTCTTAGGGGCTCCGAGGCCGCTCTGGGGGCTTGTGTGGGCAGCCTCGGTAGTTGCCATTGCTCATGGCCAGTGACTCAGAGCTCAGCTTGTCAGGTGCAGTCAGGGCTTGGTTCATGGAAGTACTCAACTCTCACATGAGCATTTACATGCAGCCATTGTCAGGATATGCAGTTTCTGTAACCACTTGTATTTTATCCCATGGATCGTCCTAGCAACTAAGGTACTTGGCCGATGGTCAGCTTGGGTAGTTGCAATGGTAACTTCCTGAGTGGCTTCTGGAAGATCCCTCCACAACTGGAATTGCGTACTTAATACCATTACAAGTGAACAAGTGATAATAGCGTGCCCTGCTACAAGAGAAAATGAAAGTATGTTATCTTGTAAGCGAACAGGCAAACCAATTTTCTTGAAAGCTGGGTAAGCCTGTATTATGGAGAAGGGGCCAAAGTTGTTGCAGATAAGTGTCAGCACTGAAAAATGCCCATGTCTCCAATATCTGTCAACCTTTAAATTTGGATACCTGAGCAGGACACCATCAAAAACTTTTTTTAGCTTCTGGCCTTGCTGTTTCCAACATTCTGGTGCGTGTTGGGTTCTCAGAAATTCACCTGCCTTTCATGTGCTTCCTGACAGAGGGCGATGGAATAAATGAATTTAAACAATGGAAACAAAATCAACATAAAAAAACTTTTTTAGCCAAACATGGTGGTACCAGCCTATAGTCCTAGCACTTGCAAGGCTGAGGCAGCAGGATCCGCTGCCTGAACTGCAGTGTGATACACTGTCTAAAAAAAAAAAATTAAATGTATATAAAAGCATTGAAATTTCTGTTTGTTTGTTTGTTTGTTTACTTACCTGCCTGCTTTAGACAGGGTCTCTTTATGTAGCTCAGGATGACCTTGAACTTTCAACAATTCTCCTGCCTCAATCTCCCTAGTGCTGGGGATATAGGCATGTGCCACCTTGCTCAGGAAAGCAATGAAATTTCTTCAAGTTTGCCTGCCTCATTCTTTTGGAAATTGACTTTTGGAATCTTCCAAACTGCAGGAAATTGTTAAAATATTCCAAATCTAATAGCTCCATTCCAGATTCCTCCCAGCTTTTGGGTGAACCAACAGTGTGGACCTGCATTTCTCATTATGTCTGACTGTACCACAGAGAAATAGTCACTGCCCTTGAACCACAAGTGGGAAGTGGGAAGTGGGAGAGGGGAATGTCTTGGGACTAACCTCGTGGTATGGCAAATGCAGGACTACAAATTTAAATCTGGGCCTCTAAGTAAAGAAAGAAAGGGCTCCCCTACCAATGCATTGTAAAATTTAAGAATTCCCAGTAAAATCCATTGCTTCTTCCCAACTCACTCCAGCCCCCACTTACATCTTGTATTGCCAACATCCAGTTGCATGTTACAGGTTTTTTGGTCCGTTGCCCCTTGATTAAGGCTGCATTTTCTACATTCTTCACTATTCCCTTTTCATTTGAGAATACTGCATTAGTTTACAAGAAAAAATAGTAACTACACTAAAATTTAAGCTCTAAATCCATTCATTCAACAAATACCCATTGATTACAATGTCCTAGGCACTGTCGTGGGATACATCAGAGAACACAGCAGTGAGCAATCTGGAAGAGCAGGAAGAGGCAGACAGTGAACAGCAAACATAGCAAAAGATAACTTACGTGGCCAGAAAGATAGAGCAGAGTACGGGATTGGTGCGACTTGAGTAGGTGGGTTCCAAAGTGAATAGGGTAATGAGTACACTGACCACATGGCATTTGAGCCGAAAGAAAATTAATCATAAGGCTACAGGAGGATAGAAGAGGGTGGAATGTTCCAGACTGAGAGTCCCATTGCTGAGACCCTAAAGACCCTGGTGCTCAAGGAAGGGCAAGAAGTCCAACAGTCCCTGGATCAAAGTACATGGAGGCAACAGCAGAAAGGAAGGTAACTAGAGAACGCATTGAAAGATGGGTTTTTGAGCAGAGGAGCCACCTGGTCTGACTTAGATTTCAGCACTCCTACTGCTGAAAAGGCCTAAAGGTAGACAGGAATGAAAGCAGTGTGACCAATTAGGATGTTTCAAGCAAAAGGTGGTGGTGGCTTGAATGAGGAGAAGGCAATGGAGCTGGAGAGAAGTAGCCAGAGTCAGTTGGATTTTTAAAGTAGAACTAAGAGATTTCTGGCAGCCTTGGCCATGGCTTGAGAGCAGGAGACAGGTCAAGGGCCTGAGAGTTGGGCCTCCAGCTTGTGAATGGACTTGTGTCAGCTGATAGGCAAGAGGAAGACTGAAGGAAGAGATCTGGGGCTGAGAGGGAACATCAGAGGACCCTTTTCCCTGCTTCCTATTTATATGACCTTGGCCAGTGATTTAGTCCTTTTGTGTTTCTGTCTCCTAACTGATAAAACTAAGATGTTAATGGTTTAAGTCTCCTGCAGACCTGTGAACACTAAATGACAAGTTCTTGTAAAGTACACAGCCTAAGTCCTGGAGGAAAATGAGTATTTAATGCATGTTAGCTTTTTTTATACTGAAAGCTTAATCAAATTTTTTGAACTGACTGGAGATTCTTACTCGAGCTTGGGCTCCTCCATTCAGAGCTGCATTATAACAAAGAAGATAATAAAGGAGCTCCTCTGAGACAATTTGAATCTTTTGGGGTTCACATCTGTCACTTAGCCAACCTCAAATAACTAGAAGGATCCAGAAAAGACCAGACTCTCCCAGGGAAAGAAACTTGTTTCCAAACTCCAATCCAAAAACCAGGCCCTAAACAGTCAAATTAAAGACTGAACCTGTCCCTGGGCAAAATAGGCATGGAGACAGAAGGCATGGTCATGCAGAAAATGAAGTAAGGTCTTGGACTTGCGCTTGTTTGGAAGACAAGGTTTTTAGATCAAAAATGATCTCCTGGCCCTGAATAAAGGCTTAGTCTTGTCAGTACCAGTCACAGCCTGCCCGGTCCATCACCTGGAACCAAAATTCACTTTAAAATATGCAGCTGAGACTTTTCTCACTTTATTTGGTGCCCATTTGGACCACTGTGTCACAAGCTTTCGAGATCCATGGTGAATACTTTAGTCCCTGCCAGAAGCAGAATTCCATGAAGTTTTACAGGAAAGAGCTTTCTCCAGCCAAGAGCTAGAAGATTTCCTATACAAATGGTAAACTGGGTTGAGCTCCATGACTATAGAAAATGGTCAGCCATCCAGAGTCCACGCCCGCCAGTGCATTCAGTAGACTTCTTCTCTGTAGTCTTAACTGCTCCCCTCTGTTTTTCTGGCTTTACCTATATGTTGAGATGAACACTGATGGAAAGAACATATCAGAAAATCTATACTCATAATAGCAAAGCAAGCAAAGGTTAGTACTTTAAAGAACTACTCTGAATATTGCCTTCTTTTTAAGTAAATAATTTACTTTTCCATAATTTCCCAGCCTAGAAGAGCACAAAATTTGAGGAATCTTTCCACAAGTATTTCTTGCACTCCTACTGTGGCTCCTACAATGTTGCTGTTAGACAGATGAATCCAAGGAGCTTACAAAAAAGTGTGTAATAAAGAACAAGATCATATGTGTCAGGTACAAATGCTATAGGATTTCAAAGAAGTGAGAGAGGAGTGGAGCCAGGAAGAGTCATGAGATCTCCATGGATAAGCTACTCGCTGAGTGAGGATTTAGGGGATGGTAATTATAGCTGAAGAAGTGGAAAGAGGCAGTATCCTAAAGAAAACCAACAAGGGCTAGTGAAGACGAGACATGCCTCTGGTGTAGTTGGTCCACGCTCTCCCTAGAACTGTGACTCTGTTACTTCTTTTCCTTTCATTTTATATCAATTTCTCGTTCCTTATGAGTGAGAGCCATGTCTCAGGTTGGCCACTTTTCCCTTTTTAGCAGGTACATCCCACCTGTTCGGCCTTGGTCACCCCGTACGTGACAGTGAGGCACAGTTGGTGCTGATTGCCCTTACCTGTGGTCAGGACTTGATTTATCTTAGTTGCTGGGTTAGAAAAATCACAATCTTCCAAAGGAAAAACAGGGGATCTAAAGTTAGACACAAGGTTCTATTTTTATTTTTGTTTTTTTAAGATTTAAAATTTTTGAATTGAGTTTAACTTATAATACCGCAATTCCAAGAAAAATGAACCTTTTGCACAAGAAATTTAAATAAAATCATACCAAGATACACAAAAATGAAATTGTCCAAAATTTATGGTAAAGAAAAAAATGATTAAAATATATACATAAAAAATATTAGCTATGGAAGAACATAATTAAACAGCATCTTATTGCACATTGGAAAGAAAAAAAAGGACCAAGTGTGTAAGAAACTAGACTAATTACAGGACTGAAAGAAAAGATCTGACCTCTTTGAATTTTATACTTAGCAAACATAGCTTTGAAAACTAAAAATAAGATTTTCTAGTTATACAAACTTGAAATATTTTAATACCTCCAGAAGTAGCATATAGGAAATAACAAAGAGCATAATTCAAAAGGCAAGAGAAGTTGCAGTATGCTCCTGGATGAACAATAAAGAGCTCTCATTATGATAGTTATGCAGGACTATATAATATATATTAGATGATCCCTTACTTAAAGGTCATTGAAGATTTCTATGAAACAGTACCAATCTTATGTTGGGTTATACACGTATTTTTTCATATATATGTGCATGTATGTGTGTATAAAAGACAGGGAAAAAGTAATATAAAGTCAACAGAAAATGGAAATATACTTTTTAAAGTTTCTAATACTAGGAGAAGATATTATACAATAGACACAAGGTTCTAAAACCAACATTAAATAAATGGAGAACCCTGTCTTTAGCCCTGTCTTTTCCCTCTAATTTATATTAGAAACAGCTTGGCTACAAAAAGCAACAAGGTTAAATAAATTTGAGAAGACTCAAGTGACTTCACTGTTCAGAGAAACTCTATCTAAATGAAGAGATAACTGAACAAACTCCTCTTAGACTCATCCAAGAAAGAACCACTGCACTGTGGTTAGAGCATCACGGAGGAATTAAGAATACAGAAGAGTGAGGCAGAAAGCCTGAGTTCACATCCCAGTCCTTCCACTTTCTAAACTGATCTCAGGCAAGTTGACTCAACCTGTCTTAGAACCTGTCTTGCATGATAATAATAAGGATTAAAGATTAATTATAGACTTGAATTCTATAATAACCTATCAAGAAATGACAGCCATTTAATAGTATGTTGACCTCATCCCCTTTCCCTTCCAAGTAAAGATCTACTGTTCCATTAAACGGTTGGCTATACATGCCCTTTGGCTTGTAATAGGTTATTTTTCTTTTGATTAAGAGGTATGCTTCCTTTTGAGTGCATAATAAGCCTGGATTTTATGGTATTACTTGCAGGAAGAAAACACTAACAAATCAGCTTCCCTAATAATTCAAAGAACTTGGAATGGCTTGAAAATGTATAAAATTATTTACTAAATACTTGAATGAATAAAATTAAGTTTTTACTAAAATGGATAAAAGTATTTACTAAAATGAATGCATTATTATCACACACAAAAAAAAAAAAACCCTCATGATTTCCAGAATATTCTATCACACTGAGCACATTTAGAGATCTTCATCAGAGCAGGCATGATTTCATGCAGATGAAGTCCATACCCTCAAAGTCTGCACAGCTGACTCCCTACCTCACCATGCTTTTAGGTGAGGGTTGTTCCTCTGTGGAGATGCGCCTGCTCTCCTCTTGTTTCCTGAAGCATTTTCTACCACCTTATCCTTCAGAGCTTCAGGAACCTGACTGTTCCTCCCCCAGCCGGGTGCTATTTTCCCACAAACATTTCTGTTGAGAGATTGTGTGCATCTGTGCATGCCTGCACAGATTAGGATCCGGTGCCGTCCCCTACTGTGTAAGGGTCAGTAGCCCAAGGCTAGAAGCCAGGCAGAACTATGAGGACTGACAGAATTGAGGTCACTGTGGAAAAATTGTGATGCAGCGACATCAGCAAGACCTGAGCTCACCCCGGAGTATCAGAAACCTAAGCTACCAAAGCACAGCTAATCTGGGTATCTCCGGCCAAGGTTGAAGGGATACAGTCTGCTTTGGTGAGAGTCGGTTCAGAGGGATGTGCTAGAGTCCTCCCTGGATGTTAAGGAAAAAGGGTGCGGAGCGAAGGCAGGGGCTGCCTCCCAGCACAGTCTCCAGAGCTCTGTCCAAGGCGACTTTCCAGTCCCATTTTCTCCATCAATTCAATTCTGCTCCCAATAGCTTTAAAGTAACTTGGTAACACACAAATCCATCCTGTTTTTCTGTAGTCAGACAGCTCTCTAGATAAACAGACAGCTGGCATGACTGCCCTTGCCAAACTTTCTTTCATTTAACCAGCCTGATAGGGAGTGGATCTGGTAGCCATGCTGAATGGCAATCTCACCTTTCAACATAGTAGAAGAGTGTACACATTAGTGAATGTAGGAATCAATAAAATACTTTTTTCTTATATTTCTTTTACAAAGTCAGGAAAACAGGCCATCAATTGACTTTTGGTTTTCTTTTCTTAAGATCAACTAGTAATGATTTTCTATTCCTCTACTGTTTCTCAGTATTGGGAAACAGCCACAAAAGAAAAGAGGCCATGTCAGATAGCCAACTGAAGACAACAGGGCCAGGACACACACTCTGATGTCCCCCCATACATTTCTGTGCTACTGTAGCCTAAGTTTCCCAACAAGTGCCACTTCCTGTCCATCTTTCTCCCACACCCACTCCTGTCCTCACTCACTAAGCTACATATAAGCCATATAAGCAAGAAGAGTAAGGAACATCTGAACTAAGAGACGGGTCAGAGACTTGGCCTTAAAGAAGGCTTAAGTGGCAAAATGGACTTTGGGCCAAAGGAAGTGATCCAAAGGAAGCATCAGCATTATTCTAGGAATATTCACCCAACATTGGTAGGCTCTGACTGTACTAATTGTAACAAAACAGCATTAGTTTGGATGCTGCTGATTTATAAGCTTGGTCATTTGGAAAAGGATTAGGCTGCAGGTTACTTTTCCATGATTTTGGCTGAAGACACTTAGGGCCCACAGTGACCTATCCACAGCTGTGGGGCTACAGGTGAATTAGAGCTTCATACACAGCCCTAGGAAAAGGATGGCCAGGTGTACACTTTTCATTGCTATAATTATAGCTAATTTGTCCTTTGAAATATATGGCATAACAAAACACAAGGAAAGAACTAGTTGGAAAGAGAAAATGGGGATAAGCACGGGCTTTGAACTCAGATCAATGTGGCTGAATGTCTCTGTTCTGCTATTTACTGGATGTGACTTTACATGGCAAGAATTCACTTACAATAGCTGGCATGGAGCCAGGTACACAGGAGAAGCCAATTTTGGTTTTCTTGCACTGCTGTAATCTCTGTAAGATAAGCACAGGGTATGCTTTCTAATGACATTCTGACTTCTGCTTGAATTAACAGAAGTGTAGCATCTAAAGCTAAGGAGGTAACTGGACCTCTTATTAAAATCTCCATTTGAGTATTATGTTCCATGCCAAGGACCTTCTCTAGGAAGAGCTTAGAGAAATGGAAGGTATGAGAAATTAACAAACGTGGTGTATTGTGTAGAGTATAGATATGGTGCTTATTAGCCTGGAGACATAGTTAAATGGAGACAGCATCCAAGGCTGCTCCATATGGGTGCATCTGTCCCTCATCATCACGATTGTACAAATTACTTGTTACAGAGAACCAGTGAGTGGTGCTTGGTTTCTGGTGCAGCTTTTAAGCAAGTCTTACTACGTGGGTTTTCAGGTGGGCATGAGCTCCCTGTTACTGTTGTGTTTGAGCTTGTAGAAACTGCATAAATTCATCGGATAAGCAAAGGTCTAGAATCCTGAGAGTCTGGTTGTAGACATCGGAGTCTGATGAGTATGTGAGAGAAGAAGCAGAGTAGAGGACATGACTATCAAAAACAGTATAACAAGTGAATTTGGCTTTCACATTTGGAGAATAAATCTGAGGGACCTCTGTTGCTGATACTGGAAGCAGTTTCTCCTGGTGCAGTTCACGTTGGACAACTTTCACCTAATACAAGTGAGATCATATTTCAGGTCAAAGTATCTAAAACTTCTCCTGAGAATAATGTATTTTCAAAGAACTTTAATACGTACCCTCTCACTTGTAAATAATTGCTAGACCAGTCATAAAGCATTCTTTTCTGTTTTTTAATCAGTCTTAGTAGAGCCATACAAAATCAAGTTTAAAAAAATAAATAAATAAAACAGTGACCTAGTCTTTTTATTATTGCTTAAACCAGACAGCCTATACTATCATTAGAAAGGGCAAAGACCACAGGAATATCAGAATGCTGAATTCAGTTCTCAAATATTGTTATGAATAAAAATAAAAGTCGTTGGTCAACTTCTCTATTTTTCTAACCCTTACACACATAAAAATACATTACAATATGTTTTGGAAGATATGCAGATATGTTTTTCTTGGACATTTGAACAGTTGACTTCTCGATATTTTTATCTCTAAGCATTTTAAAGAATGTTTGCCCTAAGTGTAAAATTTCATTGTTTTGAAAGTAAATGAGAATAAAATGGTTTTTTTTTAAAGCTATGGCTTAGAAAACTCTGAAGCACATGATAAGATGGCAAAAAAAGATAAATCCCAGTAATCCATAAACAAAATAAATTAATAAAACAAATTCAGCAGTCAATAGACACAGATTGACAGATTGTATCCATATAAATCTATTTATATGCTGCTTACAATAAAATGTACATTCAATAAAAGAGCAAGATACAGAAAGTTTGAAAATAAATTATAAAGAAAGCCATATAAGAAAAATACTAAAAGGGCTAATCTGGCTATATTAACATAGGGTAAACTAAACTTTCTGGCAAAAAAAAGAATTACCAATATGAAGGAGACCATTGCATAATATTGATAGGAGCAGTTAACCTAGAAGGTATCTTAATTCTACTTTGCACTTAATAACATACCCTCAGCATATACAAAGCAAAACTTGATAGAAATATGAAGAGAATTTAATAAACAAGACCAAATTTATACACAATTTTCTCCATAAAGATAGACCAACCAGCCAATAGAATTAATAAATATAGATAATTTGAATGATGTAGTTCAACATAATCTAGGAGACACACAACCAAGCTCCAGCACAACATTCTAAACAGGATCCAAACTTTGGGGGTTGCATGAAATAAAGGGTTATACAATTATAAGATCAATGGCAAAATGTCAAATTACATTAATTCTAGGACTCATTTTTCTCCTCCCATTCAACAACTCTGGAATTGAGATGTTTCAGGTATAGAGTAATGTATTATGATTTAATGGACAGTGTTTTTAGCTCATAAAATATTTCACATGCTACACTGGATGAATGTGAAATATTTTATATCAATCTGTACTGATTGATAAATAAAGATAATAAAACTGAATGATTACTTTCTCTCTACTACCCACTTCACACATAGTGAAGAAACCTAGCCTGGTCCCTTTAGGGAATGGCCACTATTTATAGCAAATATGCACCTAAAAGAAAATACTGATTCCTTATGAAGCACATTTTTATACTTTTATAAAAATTAGCTATGGACTAGGCCAAAGCCAAGTCTTAAATTTCAAACAACTGATACCATATAGACTGCATTCTTCAATTAAAAAAAAATCAATGGCCAAGAAAGTCACCAATCAATTTTTTTTAACCAATCAATTTTTAGAACCTCATATGTTTCCATATTTCAAACACATTCAAATGAGTTAAGGTAAAATCATAATATAAATGAGGAAATACTTAGAACTGATCAATCATGAACATGCCACATACCAAGACGAAAGTGGATCTTGTGAGAAACATGTGCTTTTAGTAGTTATGTTAGAAAAAAAGAAAAGTTGTAGGTTGGTTAGTGTGGCATAGAACTTAAGAGGTCAGAGATCTCAAAACATTTAAAAGCATCATACCACAGCGATTTATGCACACCCATGTTTATTGGGACACAGTTTGTAATAGCCAAGTCTTGGAAACACCCCAAGTGCCCCTCATCAGATGAACAGATAAAGAAGATGCAGAGGTTTTTGTACAATAGAGTATTACTCTGCCATAAAGCGGAATAAGCTTGAAACATTTCTAGCCAACTGGATGCACCTTAAGACCAGTACTGCATGGTTTCTCTGGTGTGAGAAACCAAAAGGATAAATAAAGACCACAATGTATAACAAATATTGAATGAGAAAGGGAACAAGGGGGAGTGTAGGAGGAAAAAAAAATAAAAACAACGCTTTTGTAAATAAAGAGAAGTGGGCGTGAAAAGGAGGGGAGGGGAATCGGGGGAAAGAGCAACATATATCATATATAGGTACAAACTCCCAATGATGAATGTTACCATCACATATATCTAAAATGTACTGATAGGGCCAGCCAGATAGCTCAGTGGGCTAAAGCACCTGCTTAGGCAGTCGCAGGGATGGAGATTCGATCCCTGGTGTGCTATGCAGGCCCCGCCCCCAGAGCGCACTGAGACCACGCGTGACTGAGACTGGGCATAGTGGCATGCACCTGTAATCCCAGAGCTTGGGAGGCTGCAAACAGAAAAATCACTATGAGTCCAATCTATGTAGTTAGACCCTGTAGACGCTGTACTAAATATATAAAAAATAATAATAATAAAATAAATAAAATGTACCAATAAAATAAAAGTTTTTTTAAAAAAAAAAGAGCAGAAAATAACAAGAGTAAACATCTCCCAAAAACCCAAAAGGATGCAAATAATAAGGAATTTAATAGAAAAGAAGATAAAGATAAGGAAGAAAATTACTAAATCAGCATAGCGGAGATGAGAGAGCAAAATAGAAAAGAGGCCCGGGGAGGTGACTCAGAGGAGTAAGTGCCTGCCTGGCAAGCACAAGATCCTGAGTTCAATCCCTGGTACCGCAAAATAATGGAAAGTTATCCAAAGAATTATATTATTGATGGTCAGACGGGATGGGAAATGAGACAAGCTCAGATCGCCAGCCACAGAACTGGCAGACACAGACAGTTCACCCTGAAGTCTTTCTTCCTAGAGAAAGCTTAGAGTACAAGGGGTTTTATGACATACTGTATACTGAAATGCAGTATGTGAACTACACTTATGTTTTACTCCCCTCCACCTCATTCTTAACACCAACTAAAATTTGCTAAATGGCTATGAAAGCTTCAAGTATGGAGACTGTCCCTAGTGTAGGTTATGATCACCACGTTTTTAAAGCTGATAGTTCTACTGTTTTGTAGTCACTCACTGCTGGGTAGTATAGTAAGTATAACATTCTACATCACCTACTCATTCTAGATTATATACTTAGCCCGTCCCTGCTTTCTGATAAGATAATTTAAATTTCTGGGTGCCCCAATGTTCTATAACCAAGCTCATATAAATTATATATGTAAAAAAAGAATTCCTAATCTCTAAAAGAAAAAATGAAAAAGAATTCCTAGTCTCTGAATAAGAACTTGAGTGAAAGTATATGCACCAGGTATGTGCATCAGGTTTTACTGAATAACCATGGTATCCATTCAAATGGATTATTGAGTCTATTCCAGATGATTTAGTCCTCAGTGTTGAGCCTTCTGAATTAGTGGATCCAGGTGTCAAACAGGCTTAATTGTCAGAGGACCACAACTTGGTTGTAGATAGACAAAAGAAAGACATTTTAAAAAATTAAAAAAGAGGGTAGAAAAAAGAGATCAACAGGGGGCGGGGGAGATGGCTCAGTGGAATAAGCGCTTCTCTGGCAAGCACAAGAGCCTGAGTTCAATCCCCGGTTCCGCAAAAAAAAAAAAAGAAAGAAGAAAGATCAACAGTTTGGAAAATAGGACCAAAATCAGTACTAAAATATTTGCCAGCCATTGAAGTAGTCCTAAATGGATGAAATCAGTGGACTAGTATCACAAATGGGAAGTGATACAGCCAGTTCATAATGTTCTTGTTGGCAATTTTAGTCACATTGCACTAAATCACAATTGCCCCAAGATCCCTATGTGGTTTTCATAGTCAGCACATTGTTTGCAACTGATAGATTTATCTTTATATTGTTTGAGCTAACCAAAGGCAAACTCTTCTCTCTCTTTCCTCCAGACTGGCAAATCCTAGAAGGGTATATAAGCCCCTTCCTTGAAAAACAACCATCTTCTCACCTACTCATTAGAACACCAAGAAATTCCAGAGTCAGCAGTTTCATTTATTTCTCTTCAAAAGACTAGTCAGTGCCACAAGTGATACATAGCTAGCATTCCATTGCTGTCACTGTGGTTGCTAGAACAGATGTTAGTTTATTCAGTGCCCAAAGCAATGGGCCTGAAGTTTTGTTTCATTTAAAAGAAAATTTAAACGCACTTGAATTAGTGACAAATAAAATATTCCGAGGATCTTTTACACTCAACCCAACATCAGGAAAATTGCTTCCCTGGCAGGCCGAGCAAGTATGAAAGATACAGAGAAAGCAATTTTATTTTACCTGCATTCCCCAAGTCCACGAGCTTTGAAAAAGCTCAAGATTCTTGAGAACATATAAAAGGTGCGTACTCATCCAAGAAAAATATCGGCAAAATACTGATTACAATAGTCTCACCTGACAGCCTAACTCTGTCTTAAATGTATGAAGTCACTGATCCCTAACAAGAATGTGTAATGAAGATTCTATACTTCATAGCTTCCTTATTCTACGTAAAAGGATGACCCTCGCTATCTCTGTGCTCTGATCAGAGTTTGTTGTCTCTCTGGAATGCCCTCTCTTCCTCTTTTCACCCACTCACTTTCACTGTGGCTGCAAGGACATCAAGTACTGTCTGGCACTGCTCTGGGTGCACCCGGGGCCTTGCAGGGCTCTTCATTTCTGTCTGCCGTCAACACAGCCCTGTGGATTTTTGCATCTTCAGAGCTGTGCTACTTTCTGAGGAACAGTTCTGACTTTCTAGCTGGACAGCGATAATTACTTTCAAGACCAGAAACTGATTTTGTTCATCTTTCTGGGTCTCCTGATGCTGAGCATGTATTAGAAATGCAATAGAAAGTGATTTATGTGCTTCTTAATACCCTATGAGGCAGTTGAAAGCCATTGTTTTAAGGAAGTGATCATCCTGATCACCCTTGGTAAGCATCTCTCTTTAAGAGGCACCACCCAAAACCACCTTTACAAGTTCATAATCTAAAGCAACAGCCAAAAGTATGTGCTAGGTGATGTTTATTCATCAGTTATAAGTAACCATGATGCTAAGAGGTGAGGGATGATCAACAAAACCCAGTCAGCATATACTGTACATTAAGCCAGCAACTCTGTTAAAAGCCCATAGACAAATAGCCATGATGACGAGGAGAAAATAGCAAAAACAGGAAATTAACCTTTCTCTTCCAACACTGTAATATTTGAGCATTACTAAATAACTTCCAGATCCTATTTCAATAACCTACTCATAAGAATCATAACATTCTGCACACTGACAAACACTATCTTATTTGCACTATTTCCAAAAGCTAATTTTGATTAACAAGCTCAACGCATTTATGTAAAGAAAGAAAAGTGCCAGATGAATCCAAGGTTTACTTTTTAATCATCCTCACCATTGTAAATGACATGAAATGGCGTGACTGGTCCAAGGAGACAAGAGTACCAGATGATGCTGAAAAACCCTGTGTTAAGAGTATCCTTCCAAGGCTGGGGAGATAGCTCCAATCCAGGCACCTGAATGGCAAGCACAAGGACCTGGGTTCAATCCCCAGAAACCCCAGTGCACCATGCTGGCCACTGAAACTGGGCATGGTGGCACAAGCCTATAATCCTGGTGCTGAAGAGGCTGAGACATGAGGATCACTATGAGACTGAGCTGTATAGTCAGACCCTGTACTAAATAAATTGAAGATTTTTCAATGTTAAAAAAAGAATATTCTTTCATAATAAGGACCATAAAGCCAGAGTTTGTGCAAGTATGGTATCAACTCTCTCATAGCTATACACAAATAATGGCTGATCTCAGGCCTTCTGATATCATATCAAGTAATAAGATTTATAGCACAGTAGAATTTACAGCTAACTGATTTCTGCTACCTTAAAGTTATTTACCTTGGAAAGTCTTATTATGATTTCTCCATCAGCACTGTCACCATTCCAACTATTTTCTGAACTCTTCCACTGAAATAGTCATAACTTTGAAGGCATAGTATTTTAATAACCCAGTAGAGGAACAGAGGGACTTTATCGCCATTTAATCTTTGAAAACCAGAAACTTGCAGGAACAAGGTCAGACGAATGGTGAGTTAACAAGTTGGAAACCTCCTTGATGAAAAGCATGGTTAAGAAGTTATACAATTTTCTTTCCTTTTGTGCTCTACAAATCAACTTTACAAACAGTTCCAAAGAATGTCTTGGAATTGTTCTGAGCAAGGGTTACATTGCTGGAGGGAGTCTCCAAGCTCCAAGCCGCCCATGCAGAGCAACTTCAATTCCTTTGATAGAACAGTTGGTAGGCCAGGACATGAACAGCCTCATTATTTTGCAGCCAGGATTTTTAGAAAGAGTTCCACAAAGGCTGAGGTTATTTTCACCTAGTATATTTTCTATACAGCCCACTTGTTGTGCTAAAGAGTATATCTTTATTATTAATTTAATGCCATTTCTTTCCTCTCAGCAAGAACAAATCATAATGTTTGTGCTAACTGACTAATCCTTGACCAGCTTTGATGAGAGATATTAAATTTCCTATTGGAATAATCCACTCAGGGTTTCCCTTCTGTGACAGTAGGGTAGTGGTCTTAAGTATATGAGTCTCCCAAATATTTTACCTAGGACATCCCACTAGTACCATTGCTCTAGTCACAGTTATGATGAGATTATTCACAGGAATCAAAATCATTTACCTGGACCAAGCCTGGACACATCATCCAGAATTTTGCTTCAGTGTAGAAGCCAGCAGAGAACAGGAAAAGGAGTCGCATGAATTTAAAATATACCTTTCACAGGCACTCCTCCTGTGACCCACCTGTTCCAACTAGGTCCACCTGCTGAAGGCTCCACTGCCTATCAATAAGGACCAGCTGGGGTCCAATCCTTCAGCATCTAAGCCTTTGGGTTGTAGTCAAACTGTAACAGGAGAGAAAAGGAAGATTAAAGCAATTGGATGATTTATCCAAAGCCCACTCATCCATTAGTGCCAGTGTTAGGGTTTGCATCATCTTTTTCTGGTTTGAAAGCCCAGATTCTTTGCACTGAGGTCAGCACAACTGTTTTCTTTGAGAAAGGCATGAAGGGGCAGCCTCAGGAGACACCGACTCCAGGGCCATTTCTGCTGCCCACCAGCTGGAGCAGCATGCGCCTGCAAAGTTCTCTTTCCCTTCAATCGAATGATTAAATGGCTGCTTATTAAGCCAGCTTTGTGTCAGACACTATACTATGTCTGAAAGGTCCAAGATGAGTAATACAGATCTGTGCCTTCCAAGGGATGAGATAAGAACATAATGATATGATTTCTATAAAATATTAGAGGTGCTAAGATAGAGATATAATTAGGATAAAATAAAAGCACAAACTCAAAGGTGATATTTGCTGGCTTGTGTTACCTACTCAGCTACAAGGTCTGTGATTGCAGAAACTGTAGCTGCTCACCTATTGTGCCATTGTTGCCCAGGGGAACTAGCACATAGTAAGTGTTCAATAAATTTTAAGTATGAATGAATCTATTGCTACCTGAGCCAAGTCATGAATGATGAAAGACTATTATCCAAGCAATGAAACTTAGAAAATGTTTTCCATGAAGAACATGAGAGACAAGCAAGGTGTATATATAGGAAACACTGCCGTTTAGTTTTGTCAAAACGCAAAATTACCAAGAGGCAGGTGGCAAAAGAGGAAGTTAGAGAAATAAGAGATATCTTATGTGGGCCAAGGACCTAAATCTTGTGCTTAGTGGATTCATCAATACCGTCTAGGGATCTGATGGAGTCTCTGACATTGTGCTGAAAAATATTTGAGCTTGTGTATAAATAGCAATGTGTGCTTTTCTGAAGGAAGAGGTGTATCATTTTTGCTAAATTTTCAGATAATAAAAACTCTTCTAGGAAAAAGAAGAACTGCTAAAGAGTTCGTGGGCCGATAAAGTTGCCAGGCTGATATTTTAAATGGGGGACTGTAACTACAGGATAGAGGGTGGAACCCCCGGTAGTTAGACTGAGATGAAAGAATTAACAAAGAAATCTTGCAACAGTGCCAGGAAGGAATAATGAGATTCTAAACCTGATCCATGGTAGTGGAGACAGACCAGACAGAGGCAGAGTAGGAGGTATTAGGTCTGGGGAGCAGGACCTATTGATGACGTATGTGATGCTTAAGAAGGGACAGAGAAGGGAAAAAAGAAAACTCAGATTAATTTCCAAGTTTCCAATTGAGAGTGATAAGAAGTCTCTTTAGGCAAGAAAATAATTCACAGGTTTGAAGGAGGGAAACATGAGCTCAGTTTAAAGACTTGAATTTCAGGTATCGGTACCATCTAGACCAGGGAAAGATCCAAGCTGCGGATAAGGGCTTAAGTCATCAATATCTAGGTGAGCATTTAGACTATGGACAGAAATGAGACAGTCCACGGAGAGTGTTAGAAAGAAAACAGAAATGGAACAAGGATGGATCCATGAAGTACGTATTTTAATGCCACAGAATGAACATGGTTAAAATGACAGATAGGTAGGCAGATACACAGATAGCTACAGTTTTTTTAAAGTAGAAGAGTTAAATAAAAGCAAGAGAGATGGCTCTGTAGAACATTCTGCCATTTAAGGGGCTGGGTATCAAGAAAATAGAATTCCAAAAAAATGCAGGGTCTGTGTGCAGATTCCAATAAAATGGGTGGATAAGTTAGATAACTGCTCACATGGCCTCCTGAAATAACATTCAGGTAACATGAACTCAGGGAAAGACAGAATTTTGGTCTACAGGCTTGCCCCTCCAGAACGTCTCAGCAGCAATAAAATGACTTAAGTTTCATCTTTCAGAATAAAACTTGCCCAGGTTTTGCCAGTTTCGTCTGGGCAGGAAACAGAGCTCAGAGCAGCTGCTTCAGATGGTTCTAAATTCCACACCTCTGCCCAAAGGGAGGAGCGAGGGTGCTGCTCTGCCCAGCCACGATACCCACAGTTAAGGGGCTTGGTACCAAGAAATGGGTCTCCCATTGGAGCAGGGTGAGGACCACAGGAGTTCATAGTCCCTGATCTCTAGGGGAGTCTGTGACCCTCCCACCAGGATTGGCTGATGTCATGGATTGCCGTCAAGTCACAAGATGGACAGACCACTGCTCCCCTGGCTAAAGGCCTCTTTCCTTAAAGGTTCCAAACGGTACTTCAGAGACAAATTCACCTGGTACCAGAGAAAGACAGGACAGTATAGACTGGAAGAAAGAGGCCAGGGGGCTGACCACAGGAGCCTGATGTCATCAGCTGTGTCCCCAGGTTCCCTGTGGAGAGGAGAACCTGGAGAAGCAGTGCTGCCAGCTTCCAAGCAGAGCTAATGCATCAGCTGCTACTTTCCTGTCATAGTTTTGGCACACATTGGCTCAGATCCCTTCAGTGTGGCAGGATCCACCTTATTAGGTCATTCTTTCATGTTAATTGTTTACAAGATACTCCAGCACTATAAAAGAATCCAAGTGGTTTCAGTAATTCAGTATGAACATCGAGAATCTGCCCAACCGAACACAGACCACAGAACTATTCCAAACTACTCCAAAGGGCTTTCAGGGCCCCTTGGCTGGATCAGTTGAATACACTGTTGCTGCCAAAATGTCATTGTTAAAACTACCAGAACTTTCCTGAGGTTGTTAAAAGTAAAACATATTGGGGTGTCATCATAACAGGGGCAATAAAGCACGCCTCTTTCCTACTTTGATGGAATATTCTGAGACACTGGGCCAAAAAAATGATACATGAAAGACTAAATATTGCCTTTATGACTGTACACTGAAGACTTTAGCTCAGTGTGACAGCAAATAGGCTGAAAATTGAAACCTAGAATTAAACAAATTTACCAGCCCATCTCAGGCATGAGGCCTGGCCAAGGAAGACACTCGGGCAGGAGCCTGGGTCCCTGGAATTGATTAGCATGAGCTTCAAGGATCCTCACTTTAATAGGTCCCTTCCAGGTCCTTCTAAGGCCCCACAGCCCTCCCTGGGAAGAGTCTCATAATACTTCATTGGTATTTTTTATTCTTTTTCTTAAAAAGAGCCCCATAACTGCCACCAAGTTGTGGGAGCAACAGTTACTCTTATTTACTAAATGAGTAAAAAGGAAGAGAAACCAAGAGTCACTCTCATTCAGTGCCCCAACAGGGAAACATTGGGGAGTGGGGGAGAAACATTCCTTTCTTGACTAACAGTGTATAGGCCTGCTGGGAGGACCCTTTATTGGCTACACCCATGCCATGGGCATTAGGCAGAATCTAGGTGCAAGCCCAACTTTGAGTTAATAAAATTCACAAAATTTCTTTATGTTGAACTCCCCCCAGTCACTTGGTAATTCCTCTCCATTTAATCCTCCTCCTTTTACTATGGCAACCCCCAAAACAAAACAAAAAGAACAGAAATGTCTGACCTGATATTGTCCAGAGGCCTGGCTCTCTCCTCTCACAAACAAGCCCTGACAAGATTCCTCGTCCCGTCCCAGGCCAAGTGTCAGAAATCCAAACTCCCGAGATGCTCCCAACCAAGGAAAAGAAGTTTTCATTATTCAAGTTTCCAAATCTATACCTTTGAGAACAATGCGCTCCTTGTCTTAAAAGTGATGTCCTCATTTTGTGAGCTGGGAACAGGAGGCATTTCACATAGACAGGATGTAGGGATTTGGCCATTTGAGCCAGTAGCCTTCAGGGAATGTCATCCATGATCACAAATGCATGGAGGAAGGAGCAGGGCTGAACTATCTTGCCTCAAATTTAACATTAGCTGTCATCACGCTTATTAGGAGGCCTGTGTGAGAGCACATCATACTTCAGCATTGAGCAGGAAGAAGGTTTAAAATTATTCATTGAACTGGAAGATGTAGCCCTGCCGGCTACCTGCTAGCTCCCCTTAGCTGGAGAGAGAAGCCAAGCTCCTTGGCATGGCTGCCACGGCCTCTCGCAGCAGGAGCCCGCCTCCTTTCCACTGGGCTCCACCTGTCCTGAGCTCTTACCACTCGGGCCTTCCCCACCACACTCCCATCCCTACCTTCACAACCCCAGAGCTTTGTTCCTGCCTTTCCGTGCAGGAATGCTAGCCCCTCCTTGGCCCTGCGCAGCCAAGTGCCACTGCCTCCCCAAAGAACTGGACCCCGGCATGCCGCTTTCCAGCACTTGGCCACTTGCTAAAAGCAACAGCCTGCTGGTCAAACCCGAGAGCCAAACTGACCATAATGAAGCTCTGGCTTCTTCATGAGACTTGGGCAAGTTTTCCACCTTCCTTGCCTCATATCCATAAGATGAGAAAGATAAAATACCGAATTTATGAGGCTGCTAATAATTATTAAATAATCTAGCCTATGAAAAACATGTTGGTACTCAGAAAGAATAGTGCCTACAGGGGCCGGGGAAATAATTCAGTGGAATAAGTGTTTGCCTGGCAAGCGCAAGGTCCTGAGTTTGATCCCTGGTACTGAAAAAAAAAAAAAAAAGATAGTGCCTGCATATAGTAAGTGTACAGTAAATATTGTCTACGCTCATAGCAGTTATTATCATTATTATCATTGTCACCAGAAAGAAAAGAGACTGTTTATTTATTAAAGCCCTGGTATATAGCTATTGAATTACATACATCCCCTGCATTGTGGCTGATGAGTTAAAAATCCCCCTCAGCAAAAGATGAGTGCTTTGGATCTATCTAAGTGGTCCTGTATTCCTGGGGTCTGCCCAAGGAGCACAGAGAGACCCTCAATAAATGTTTGACAAATGAATAAATGAAGGTCATTTATGTGTATGAAGTTGTATGTATGTATGTATGTAACTCATAAAATGTTATCTTCATGTCTAAATTTATTGGAAATAAGTTCATGGCTTTTGTTTGTTGGTGACCCTTCTGGGATGGGTATAAAATGGTCTGTGGAAATCTTGGAAAACACAAAACCAGGATTTGCATATGAGGCTTTGTCCCAGGGCTGTTGCCAGAGCACAAGAGAGTCCCTACTCCTGAGTGCTTTGCCCTCCAGGGCCTCCTTCTCTGCATTTTATCCTTCCAGAGCCCAACACTTCCTCCTCTGCCACAGCCAAGCTTTCCATGGCTGCCACAAGGCAGAGCAAACTTGTTGGGAAGAAAGCTGGCCATCCCTTTGCCCACATCTGGGAAGACCTCTCCCAAGGACAAAGCCTTCCTGCCCCCTGCGGGCCTGGTTCCTCACTCTCGCTACTGCACAGGATACCTTCTTCTTCTTCTATGAGGATGCAAACACATTTTCAAACTGTTTGGCAGCCCTTCTGCTTCACTTTATCTCTCTGAAATGAAAAATTGGGGGAGAAGAGAAATTGTGTGTAATGTAGGTAGCTCTAGTAGCCAAAGGTCTGCTTTTCTCCCAACAACTTCTGACATTGCCAGTCTTTCGGAAAGTCAACCACTATTGTGGACTACTGGACCATATTGGAATGTTTTGCTGAATTCATGCATCTATAATATTTAAATGACAATGGAATACCTTTCTCTGACAAAACTAAACAAAAAAGGGGATACAAATGAACAGCCATTTGTTTCTGTATATTCAAAACAGGATAGATATACAGCTACATTCTCTTAATTTGATGAATAGAAAGATTTGTTCTAATTGTTTTTGTGGACAGACTATCATGCCTGCATCTTCTACAATGAATAACCACTAAGACATCAATATGCAATGTATTAATTATTGAAACTGTCCTACTAATCGGTTTTGAAACTGTCTCATTGCTATTCGTTTCTCAATAAAATTATTTTTTAAAAAAGAAAACTGACAGTAGACATTTTGCTAAAGATGACATTATAGTATGTTGTATAATATTGAGAAAACATATCAATCTTTAAAAAAAAATTTTTCTCGCCACTGTGGGGAAATAGAAGGAGAGGGAATTATAGCTCAATGTTTGTAAATAGCTTACATTGACTGCCCAGCCATCTCTACTTCCATCCTACAGGTCATTTTATTCTTCCTCCCTGCTCCCTGTTAGAGACTTACACCATAGAGACAAGAGATAGGGAGGGCTGTCCTTGACTCACAGGAGGTTGGAAAGCACTTGCGATTTCTTATTGTCACCGGGAGAGTGGCTCTGTGCCATCACTCATGGGAGTGTGCTGCAGGCCAGGGCATCCCCTCCACCTTGGCCCTGTGCACTGCCAGCCCTGTGCACTCTCCACCCACTGTCTTTTTTTGTTTTGTTTTGTTTTGTTTATTTTGTTTTTACATCAGTTATTTTATTTTAAAGAAAAAAAAATAAAACCAATGGTACAAAATCTCAAAACAAGATTTTAGGAGA
>NW_004524634.1:234442-259526 GCF_000260255.1 Octodon degus
AGAGTTATTACCTTAGCACCAGGTCCGGATCTACAAAGTTCAGATTCCTCCAGGTGGGTGTTGTTTGGATCTGGTTGCTGTGTTCCACTTCTTTCTGCTGCAGCCGTTAGAGTTCAACCCTTTGTGTCTCTCTGGGAAGATGTTCTGCTCCTGAATCAGCTGGGTGGTTCTTGCCTCTAGCCTCTTTGCAGGGAGTTCTGCTGAAGGGTTCTGTGCTGGGCCTGCGCTCCAGGTCTATTCAGGATCCCGCGGCCTCGGTCATCTCACTCACTCGCAGAGCCTGCGCTCTGGGTCTATTCAGGATCTGGAGGGCCCCAGGTTGTCTCACTCACTCGCAGGGTCTGCATTCTGGGTCTGTTCAGGATCCTGCAGCCTGGGTCGTCCCACCCACTGTCTTGGGCTGCCCAGCCCTGCACCTGCACTTGGGGGCTGCATCCCCTTGACAGTCATTGGGCATTCCTAAGCCTTAGTTCTTGTTTGGTGGCCAAGAGTGATTAGTTCCCTGACTTTGGGGTCAAAGACATTCTAGGGAGTTCTAAGGATTAAGAGCTGCCTTTAAACCACTTCCAGTATTCTTTGCCGAGAGCTCAGAGTGCGTCATGCCCCAGTTCTGACACTGACCTGCTGTATAGTGGGGGACCGGCCACCCAGCCTCCCTCTGTAAGGGCAGTGGGGCTAGAGGATGTGCACAAGAACCTGGTGTTTTTTGGGCTTCCATGATCTCCCTAACAACACTGGTCTATCTATAGTCTTCTTAACAACACTGAAGATTGTGGGTGTCATTTACAAAGGGCCACAAGCTTTTTCTCCACTTGAACCCACCTGTAAAACCCAGAAATTCCCTGACCTGAATGAGAATCCCTGAGCCCCAGACTATTCCCCAAGAGGAACTCCATGTGGAAATCTTTAAAGAACAACCTCATAGTTTATTTCCTCATTATGAAATGTTAAAAGAGATGTGTATTTTTAAAGTGAATTACCATACATCACTAACTGTATTAATATTTTAGTAAATATCAGTTTTTAAAAAAGCTTTAGTGAATATCAGAGAAGACATTTTTCTGTCTTCCCACTCTTGCGCATATACAGAATCACCCATTATACCAGGAATGCTTTCCCACATCTTCTAAGTATGATTTGACACTATAATATAAACATAGAGATTAATTGCATGGCGATCCCATTACACACCATGTGGCTTTCCCTAACTGTTGAACATTTGTGCTGTTTTCCTTGTGCATTAGTATCCTTAGCTGTGCAAATATTCTTATTTTCTTCAGCTAAAAGTGCAGCTTCCAGAGTTTCACACAAAAGGGGGCCTTCTATACTCATAGTAACCATGCCCTTCGGAAGGCTGTGTCCATCTGTGCTCCCGGTCACTTGGAGGGAGGTGGGTGGACACTTGGATCCGGGTTCTCAACTGGTTTGCTTCAATCAGCAAGCGTGGATTGCTGTTACCCAACAGACTTCCTTTTGCTAAAATATAACAACTGTCTCAGGCCACAGCAACCTTGTCTCTTTTCAGGGCTAGCCTAAGCACTTTTGGAAACCTGTAAAATTGGTCTTGGGCGCCTCCCTTCATGGCTTGCACACAGCCACCTGATCTGACTGCTGTGCTCATTCGGCCACCACACCCTCCCATCTCAGGTTCAGAAGTGCTGATCCTGCCCCTTCCCTGAGATTCCAGCAGGGCTTTTGGCTGGAGTCTGTTACATGCGCCCAAGGGAAATGTGCTGGAGAAGCAGGCTGAATCCTGATTAGGGTTCTCCTGAATCAGTGTAGATTCTGGACAGAGTATCCAGCACTGTGAGCGGGAGGTTGTCACCAAGAGAGAGACCAAGCTCTCCAAGCAGAAAGGCAGGCCTGCCATCTTCGAGCCTGCTCTCTGTTTTGTATACGGGAAGTCTTTCAGAACTGTCCTCGAAGGGAAGAACTGGGCCTCCCAGAAAAGGCGAATCTATTTCCCTTGAAAATTGGCTAAACAGAGTTCATGGGCCCATTAGCCCATTGTGATGGCCAGAGCTTCCCATGCATTTGGCAAACTGATCTTTAGTCAGGCTATTGGTGAGAGCTGGGGAGGGAAACCTGGGCATGGTCAGTTCACTACCGCTGCTGACCACCTCTCTCCACCCACAGTCAGATGGCTCCATCCTGGCGATCGCCCTGCTCATCCTGTTCCTCCTCCTGGCCCTGGCACTGCTCTGGTGGTTCTGGCCCCTCTGCTGCACCGTGGTAAGTCCCCCGACTCTGGGATGTGCAAGGAAAGGGGGACAGGAAGTGTGTAGGACCACTCATTCGAGGAAAAGGTGTGAGAGCTATCTCAGTGAAAGACAAATTGTCATTTTGTTTACATTGTATATACAAAATGGGCACAAACTAGCATTGGCCACTGTGTGTCATTAGCAGTGTGCATTAGGGTGTGAGGCTGCACATAAACACCATGGAGCTCTAGGGTACCATCAATTACGGCACTGTAATTATACACATAAAAGCCATTTGGGGAAGGACAACTTGAGAGGCTGACCTAGGTCTGATGCATAGGGGATATCTCAATTACTTTGCTCTCATTGCCTGGTCAAAATACCCATCACCCAAAATCAAGGAAGGAAAGGTCTATTTAGCTCACAGTGTGTGGAGGTTTCAGTCCATACTCAGCTGGCTCCAAGGCAGAGTGGCACATGGCAGAAGGCAGCAGTTCATGACAGTGGAAAACAGCAAAGAGCAAGAGCAAAAAGGGAAGAGCAGCGGCTGTAGCAGCCAGCAAGCCTCTCTCTTCCTTATATTGTATTCAGGCTCTCTGTCCCAGGGTGGATGTAACACTCACACCCATAATCCCAGCATTGGATCATGAATTAATCACAAACTCTAGAAGCCTGCCCCAATGACAGCATGAGGCTTTGAGGGATCAAACAGACACAAACCGTAAAAGGGGAAGTTCACAATACCTACCTGCTGTCACAAAGTGCTACTCAGCATGTCATAAATATACAACACTTGTATGTCTATATGTGATACACATGCATGGACACGCACACAGATACTTGCTAAAGCACCCTGACTGAACTGATGCTCTTCTAAGACCACCTTAGTCACTTTTATCATGGCTAGGAAAAGTACCGGAAGGAGGAGCAGTTTGCTCACAGTTACACTCTGCAGTGGTATGGTAGAGGGACCTTTCAGGAAGGTAAGCTGCTCAGGTCATGATAGCAAGGACACAAAGAGAGGAGCAAGGAGCTGGGATAGAGGCATACTCATCCTGGTCATATCCCCAATAACCCACCTTAAACTAAACCTCTCCCATGCAATAACAAGCCATCTCTACAGACCCCATAATCCCATCACCTTCCACAAGCCATGCCTCTAAGCACAGGAAGCTGAAAGGGACCCTCTAGATCCAACACCACCTCATCTGTCCACCAGAGGGAGTGCCTCAGGCCTCTACTGTCAACCGTAAAGAGAGGCACCCACCTTTATTTCATCAATTTTAGCTAACATTCACTGGACACACTTTGAGTGTCCCTACCCCTGGCGGAAGCATGTTAGCTACATCAATAAGCACCTGCCTCCTCCAGGGCACTCTCATCTGAACTACCATGTTGCTGCTGCTAGTGTCCCCTCAGGTAGCTTGGGGCCTAGAATAAGCTACCCTATGACATCCTTCCATGCCCAGAGGATAGGTAGGTAGATAGATAGATAGATAGATAGATAGATAGATAGATAGATAGATAGATAGATAGATGGATGCCAGGCTGTCTATTTCTCTTCCTTGACTGCTAGTCTGCAAAAGGCCCAAATAAAACAATATCCAAGTACAGAATAAAACATTACCTCTGACACCTCAAATTCTTACCTATGCCCTGCCTACATGTGAACCCAACCATGCCCCATAACACCCAGTGAGTTTAAAGTGCCCACTGCTCAGCACCCATGGTATCTTCTCTCCCCCACATTTTCATTCTTCCAGAGCAGGGCAGGCAGGGGAGATGGCAGTGAGCCTCTCAGGGACAGGGGCTTCTCTTCATTGCATCTCTGAAGCACAAACATTCAGCACACAGGCAAGGAACTCAGGTCTGTGGGTAGAATTGAACTGAAATAAGACCACAGATACACAGAGGCCTGGAGTTGAAAAGGAGGAAAAGATGGCCTCAAATAACAGTGTGAAGAGAGACAACAAATGGACAAATGAGAAGCCCAGCCAGGATGGGGACCATGTGGCAGGAACTTCCGCAAAGAAATGACTTGAGACAGACAAGAACACATGTGTTCAGGGACAGACCCGGGAGATGTGCAAGTCTCGAGTCAATTAGTACTGTCCACCAGACTAACACGACCAAGATGTTAAACAGATTCCCACTGCAGCTGCTCCAGGAGTTAAATATAGTTTTAAGTATTTAAGGCTACTCAACCATTTGTTCTGTGGATTTAAAAAAAAACATATCAAGGAGAATGGTGATTAAAAAACAAACACATTTTCAAATTCAGAATTTTGAAGGGAAAACAAACACCTTGCAGTGCTTCTTAAAGAATGGGTTGAGGAGAGATGGTGCAAAGCAGAACACCAGAACATCTACTATACTGTTGCTCTCCTAGGCTCTTTGATTATTATCAAGGTCCCTCTGGACAGGGACAGCTAGAAAAATAGAACAGCCAAACAGTATTCTACCAACTACTAGCTATCTGACCTTGGATAAGGTACTTAACCCCTCTGTGTCTCAGGGTTTCTTTTGGTATAATAAAGACAGTAAGAGCCCTGGTGTCACAGGCAAACTGATAAAAATTAATGTATAAAAAGTGTTTTATTTTAATAAGAATCTATTGCTTTACTATGTGATATGCAATATATATATATTATTGGGAAATGTTTCTCAAAAGAAATCTTTCATTATTGGAAGTAGCATCACCCAAGGCCAGACAGTTTTGCAATCTTCGAAATATTTTTCAATGATTTTATCTGGTTAAGTCCCTATTGCTTTGGAAGGTGCCCAAATATCTTACTGTGGTCTGATTTTATAAATCTCAAAGGATTTCTTTATGAGAGAAGATCCTGGAGATTAACGTTCCTGTTCATGTCAATAAAAAATAGCCCCTCCTCCATGTTTTGGGCTCTGGAACTTGATGAACCCGGCTTGGTCACTTGCTTCCTTGTGATGAGCGATGGTGTTCTCAGGAGACAGGCCAAGTCTGGTGCCTTCCTAGCAATGGCCTTTCTTAAAGAACTTCACTCTCATCTGAGCTCTTGGATTCCAGCTAAATAGAACTTGAATTAACTTATTGTTAGCACAGGGGAGTATAATCTCTCAGTAGTAGCTGATGGAAATAAGTGCCCAGACTCTGGATGGAGATCTGTAGTGCTCCCCCGCACTGCCATTGCACCCCAGGTATACCACTGGTACCTCTGAGTCCTACATGTAGTCACCAGTACAGAAACTCCATCATTACAAGGGAGATCGGCATTGGACCAGGCACTCTGGGCTCATCTGCATTTTGAGAATGAAAATTCAAGGGTCGGTGTTTCAGCATTAAAAAATAAATAAAGCCCTTTCCTTCAAGATATCTAGGCCATGCCGATTCTACAACATCTACTCACAAGTTTGGACCAATGTTATTGACATCTCTGAACTGAACATTAAAGAGAAGACAAGGAAATATGAATGAGAAATTTATTGCAGAGGGAAAATTTTAAATGTATTTTTAAAAAAGTAAACGTTATAAATGGCTTGAATATGTTAAAAAAAAAAATCTCACTGGGAAATCAGCAATATGAGAGTACTGCACTGTTCTAGAAAGTACCGGCAGCCGTGAGAGTTCACCATCATCCCAACCAGTGTCCCGGATGGCCTCCTGCAGCCCCGACAGCCTGGTAGCTTCATGTACAGGCAAAGTTTGTCCTTAGTCTATTTCAGCAGGTAGCAAGATAGAATCTGATTAGCAAGTGAACAGGCTTCTCCAATTCAGAAACCTGGAGAACAGCATGAATGCCTGCCGAACCTGTTAATCTTCTGCCTCCAGGGCAACACTCTCCAGAGCATCCTCCACTCCTGTCTCCCACCCCTGCTGGCCCACCCCTGCCCTCAGGCCTGCACAATGACATGCATTGTCCCTGCTCTTGAGATGCTGGTCACTTCAGGAGAGAACCACCCCAGCAGGCTAGCTCGGGCTCATGCACGTGTGTAAGGCCCAGCACCGCTTAGCAAACTCTCCCTCATCTTACCAGTAAGAATCCCTCCCCAGGCTGACCATTCTCCTGGAGATCCCCGTCCAGATCCCCGTCCTATTTCAAGGCCCTTTTAGCCTCAATGGACAACCTGCTTTACCTCCGTAACAACAGAGGCTGTCCCATGAGAAACCTCCCACTCCCTGTGGTCCCAGTTCTTACCACACTTCAGCTCCTTCCACAGTAGGCACGGTTCCCTTGCTCCCTTAAACTTTCTGCTCATTTCATGCCTGCTGCCTCTTGTACATATCTGTACTGTTTTCTGATCTGTCTGTTTGTCCTTCGTTTGCCTGCCCTTGCTCTTCCTTCTCCAGGATTGTCTTTGGCCCTCTTTTCTACTCACAGTCCTTGGGAAGTACCACAAATTCTCCTTACTTCAGGTACTCAGTGTAGCTAAGCTACGTTACAGGCCATGGCTCCAAAGATGAGAAGCTCCACATTCCAGGAGCCTGCCAGACGTCTGAAAGGCAGCCGTCTCACCTCCACATGTCCCCAAGAAAACTCAGCACATTACCCACTATACTTGCCCTTTATCAATGGATGTGTCACTGTCCTCCAAGTTGCCCAGATGAGAGACTGCAGCGTGCTGGCTGATGCTGTCTCCTGTCTGTCGCGCTGCTCATCCCACTGCAGTCTGTCTTCACTGCACTCCCCTCTCTTGCATCACATCTTACCCATCATATCCAACCCTACCCCTGCTCCAGCACAGGCACAATGCCTGGCTCTCAGCAGGAGCTTTAATAAATAATTGTAGGATGAATGAGTGAATGAATCAATGAATGAATGCAGGAATGGAAGCAGGAATGGATGAATGATTGCCATCACCTTAAACTAGGGTTCCCCTGCTTGAGCTCTCTCTTTCTCAGCAACAGTAGAATTTTTCTTTAAAAAAAAAAACAGCAATCATAACTTTTTTTGAGACAAGGTCGCACTCATTATGTAGTTGGAGTTGGCTTTGAACTGATTGTGTAACCTAGGCTGGCCCCAAACTGACTCTTATCCTCCTGCCTCAACCTCCCAGAGACTGGAATGACAGGCATATACCACCACACATGACCCAAAATCTTCCTGACAGTTTAGTGGCTCTAAAATTAAGTGCCACCTCCTTGATATGGTATGCACAGTCCTTTCCTAACCTGGCCCTACTTCTCCAGTCTTGCCTCTCCCTAGCCTCCTTGGAGGGACTCCCACTACACCATGCCTTGTCCTTCACGCCACTGATAAGGCTGTTATTATTGTCTGCTTGGCTGTCTATCTTAACCTGTAAAGGCTGTTGTTATTGTCTGCTTGGCTGTCTATCTTAACCTGTAAATCTGAAGCTATTGGAATCTAAGGCCATGCATCCCCCAGAACATAGCAGAAGTGCTATTGTACTCCATACATATATTTCAAAGTTCCCTGAGTACCGGCAGCTAAGTGGATGGAGGACCATCTCCAGGCCCACTCTCTGAGGATAGCTAACATGCTTTGTACTTCTTTACTGAATCTCTTGCTCTTGTTTTCTCTTGCTAAAATGTTTTCATCTTTCTTTATCAACAATTCCTTTTTCTCCCAAGCCCAGCTCACTGACCACTCTCTGTCTCAGGGGCTTCCTGCACATCTTTCCTCTACCTAAGGAGAATTAGTTGCTGCCTCCTTTGATTTCCAAAGTACTGTCTTCATGCCTGTTCTGGGGCATTTGGTCACACTGTCAAGCTGTGCATTCACATGTCTGTTTCTCCCAAGATACTATGAACTCCAGAGCAAGGAGACACGAGCCACAGTAATTAGTTCCAAAATAGAGTACAGGGCCTAGTACATAATTTATGTTTCCAAACTAAACTGAAAAATTGAGTCATCTTGTGGAGAGGGGGTTAGATACAGAAAGAATTCACCCACAATCTGATTGTAATATAATGGATGGAAGGTTCTTGAGTATTTGTATTATTATATGTCATAGCTTAGATATATTATGATAAGCAAGTTTATGTTTCAAATATACATAACAAAAAACTGTCTATTTCTTGAAGTCATGGAAATATGTCCTTTATTGGTAGGTTAATGATATATCAGGAATCACAGTGAAAAGATCTTGGTATATTTTGCAAGATGAAAAAGTTCTATAAATTAATTACATAGCAATGTGAATATACATAACACTACTGAACTGTATATTTAAAACCAATATTAAAAAAAAAACAGTATTATGTCTTGTGGTACATACCACAGTTAAAAAGAAAGACAGACAAATCCAGCTATAAAGTTGCAGTTCCCCTGCAATCCAACTAATGAAGATACCATTTGATCTAGGTCATATCAAATCACAATTCTGTACAAAAAAGAGCAAATATCTTTATTCAGTTTCTTAGGAAAGGATCGTGTGTGTACATTCAGAACTTTTCCTTAGATAAACAAAATCCTGTTCTCTTTCACTGTCAGTGCTGTGTAGGTCTCTATGAACAGTTTTCAAAGAATTATGTAAGAGACTGCGTTAATCCACTCTACCGAATTTCAAGGATAGTTTAACCCATCAGCCAATTGGGTATCTCCAATGACAGACTGCAGGAAACAAAAATTGAGAACCTGGTATGCCTGAAGGTGAAATAATAATCAAGGCTTTAAATAGTGCTCTCCTCAGCTTTAGGCATAACATTTGATTTGTAGGATGAGACCAGCAAGCCTAATGTAACGAAAGGAATTTGCTGACAGTTTGTTCTATTAAAACGGGACTCATACAGGCAGCTCCTCACCAGGCGTCTTGGTCCTAGACCGATGTGTTTTCTGATCCCTTTCCAGCCTCCACCCTTTCCTGTGTGGACGCTTCTCATTCTGCTGCTTACAAGGTTATTTTTCATGAGCACAGAGAGCTCTGCCATTGCCTGCCCTCTCATCCTGAGCTCCACATGCCTCACACACTCAGTCCTCATCTTCCCTGATGGCGCCTTCATTCCTGCTGAGCTGACCTCACCACTTGCAAGGCAGTGCACGGGCACACACACATACACACACATGTATGCATCCCCATTTATGCTAGTGACATGACGTGGAAAGTGGCAAGCATCATTAGGGACCCCAGGCTTCTAATGCCCCCTCTTCCTCTGTCAGCGAAAGAAATGGGTGGCAGATCCTTTCACTTTAATTTCCTCACTTGAAAAACTAGAATATTGGAGCCATATCATCTCTGGGGCTGTTTCCTTCCATTCTTACCTTCTATAATAGAACTTGTTCTTCTCTATCAAGGCTCCCTGGCCTCTCGTCCTCAAATCTGGCTACATATCAAAACTAACTGAAAAAATCAGGGGCAGTATTTCCAAACTCTGTCCACAAGACAGTGGTACCCTACAAATGAATATGCACACTTCAGAACAAGAGGTGCTATCCAGTATTTAGGCAGTCAGTTTGAAAGGCAACATTAAATTAAATTGAATAGCTGTCTTGTTGCAGGACTTCTCAAAGCAGTTAGTGGAATGATTTGTACTGTAAGCCTCCAGACTTAATTCTGATCATGCAACAGTTCCTTGGCCTATTCTACCCAACCCTTACAAGCAGCTATCGGTATGCTGCTGTGTGGACGAACACTGGTATCCTGAAAGTATACTTGAGAAACACAATGCTAGAGGGTATTGAGGCAGCAGAAAGAGCAGGTTCCTGGGTGCAGTGTCTACATCAATGCTAAAAAGCTTGAAAGTACTGTGAGTATCACCCACATTGTCTTTACTCCCTGTGTGTCCCATTCAGATCCAACTGGCACTGCTAGCCGCTGGGATCGGCTTGCCCGTAACTCAGGCTGAGGGCAGATCACTCCCTTCCCAGCCTCAGGGATTCTGAATTCATGAATTTGTTTTGCTATCTCACTTGACAGAGCTTTATAGTGACACTATTGTGTCATCTGATGGGGAATATGCACAGCTGTTCTTTTTAAATAACCATGTCAGTCACAGAGGCCTTATCAACTTATGTTAAAATTCCTGTCTTGACTCTCACTTCAGATATTGACAAACATGGCATTTTAAATAGTCCCAGCTTCAGGGAAAAGAGATAAGAGGCCAAAAACCATTAGGAATGTGAGTTTCAAAAAAAAAAAAAAATTGATCTCATTTCTTTGAAAATTCCTTGTACTTCATTCCAGATTGACACCCTTGGCGCCAGCCTTCATTAAACTCTTACAGTGTAAAAGTACTGAATACAGGCAGCGCTGGGCCAAGCTTCACCCACCCAATCAGTGATGAGTTTTCTACTGAACTTGTCAGTGTACAGACTGCGAAGATTCATTGATCTGCTGTCAACGAGTGTCTCATTGTCCCACTGGATGTTTTCCACATTGAGTTGGCCATTTTCCCTTGAGTTCTTGACTTTTAAAAGAACATGTAAATTTTAGGGATCAGAACTCCAGGCCAGAGCATAACACAAAACATGCCCCTTTGCCCTCCGCGAAGGCCTTAGTAGGTGGCTTCTCTTGTGGTGCAACTCTCATTTTTTACACAACTCTGTTATGATGGTTGTTCCTCATGCAGGGAACCATGAGGCCAGAGAGTCAGCAGCTCAGTTGACTGTAAGAGATCAGGGTAAGCAATGTTGTGAATCAAAGCCTCCAAAAAATGCTTGGTATCTAAATACATCATTTATGTAAACTAATCCCTTAAAGCATGCAGGAAATAATCATGTGTAAAGTCAGCTGCCCTTGACTACCTAGCAAAACAAGAACAAAAATAAGAGTTGTTTTAAATGCAGAATTAGGCTCACAGGAAAACAAGGAGAATTTCCAAGCACAAAGGAAAAAAGCATCTTGAATTCTCATGGTCAGCGGCTCCTACACAGTCAGAGCAATGGTTTTCCTGTTCGGCAACCTAGATGTTTGGCGTAACAGCCTCTCTGGAGTTCAGAAAAGCTTGGGCCTTGGAATCAAGTCTTCTTCCTGAAGCAAGATCTTTGAGTGAAAGGCTGGGCTTGATGGGTGTATCCCTAAGAATTCAGGGCTGTAACCTCCCAACAGTTAAGAGTTCAAATTTGTGCTTGGGTTTCTTCAAATTGTAAGCAGAGAAGAAGTGGTCATAGTTGGGGGAACTTGGGCATCTTCAAGAGGAGTTCTGAATCATCTGCCAGCTCGGTCCCTCCACCCAGGCCTATGGGATTTCAGAAGTAAATGCAAACAACACATGATCTCCAATGTAAAATATCCCAAAACCCAAGGCATATTATTACTCAGAACACTTGAGATTTTACTATGCACAAGGAATGAACAGAAGGCCAGAGTCAGACGCAGTCAGCCCCTGAAAGTTGTATTTCCCGGGTTCTCCAAAGTTAACAACTTCAGGTGGATATTCTTATGCAAGTTCTCTACGTGTGTGTCCCTAAATATATCTCTTCATTATGGAATCTTGGTACAAGAAAATCATGGGACTGATAGCCCAGAGTAGAACACTCAGAACTGTGCAGTCTTATGGAAACAACACACTGAAAAGAATAGCAAGCTCAATTTTAAAATCTACTCTTTTAAAAACTTTAGATTCCTAATATAAAAAAAAAAAATACTGTGGTACACATAGGCATTTATCTTGATTTTTAAAAAAAAAAATAAACATGCAGAGTGTCCTTGTAGACAAGAGGAGGGCAAGTGCTGCTGCTTGGAGTTCCGGTGACGAGGCGGAAGGAAGGCCATCCTTGGGGCAGAGACACAACACGGAGGTGGTGGATGGCTGTGACTCACCGCTCTGTCATTCCTTCTGCTTCTGCACTGGCTAAAAATAGAAATTTGGCTTTTGTTGTTTTGCTAGATTCCTCTTTGCCTTAAAAAAGCAGCTCTTTGTGTGGTTCCAAAGAAAGATCAAAAGCCATAAAAGCATCATCGTGGTGTTCTCAGCGTTCACCACACTCTTCACATACCTCTAGCCCTCCGTGAAGCAAATGAATGCTCCTGAGTTCTGCCGCCTCGTCCCCAGCAGGGTCTCTGAGGGAACACCACTGGGCTGCTCTTACCTGTGGCTCTCACAGCATCCTGTCCTCTCCTGCTCCTTCCCAAGCTTCTCTTCTACAAGCAGAAGGTTCTCCTGCTTCATGCAGCCTCAAGCGTCTATAACCAGAACACCCTCATATGGAGGATACTATATCAAGTGCTTCTATGATTAAAAAAAAAAGAGAGAGAGAGCACACTCTTGGGAGTGTGACCTGTACTTGCATTATGCAAGGGCACAAGCAGAAGTGACCAAGCAAACGCAGTGTGCATGTATCTTGCATATCTCTCCCCATCACAGCTGACAGGTCCACAGCCCTTTCACATTCCCCTGATTTTACTCAGTGACAGCAAATAGCATCTCCTCACACTTCAATACCTCACAATAAAACATTGTGTTATGTGAATTTTACCACCATCACAATAACAAAACCTAAAATACACATTTGCTTCTCCTGTACCTTTAAAAAGCTCCTACTTTGTACTAGCACAGTTTTACAGTTGAGTAATTTTATCATCCAGGTTACCTATCATACACACAGACTCACATGTTACGTACTTTCATTATATCAACAGAGACCATAAGTGTGGTTTTCAAATACCTAGAAAGCCTTCGTGGAAATCAGTTCATGACATAAAGCTGAAAAGTGGAATCTTGATCCACAGGGTAGCGAATTCACTTGGAGCTTGGGTTTTAGGGAGATCGATGATGCCTAGTAAAACAACATAATCAATTGTAAGCCCAGCCCATGACACTAGGGAAATTCCTGTGATGTACCCACTTCTGTCCCATATATTTATCATAATCTACTTTTGGCACCTGGGACCATTAGCATCTTCATTGCTAAGGAAACATTTAGATGGAGGATTGAGAAACCAGAAGTGAATCCCAGATCGTGTATTAGTGCTTACTTGAGAGGTCAGAATATTTTGAATACTCAGAAATACTTTTTTTCTTACAAAAACATACCTTCATTTGGTCTAGCACTTGAGCACTGAGCTCTATTGCAGAGGTAAAAGCTAACCCATTATACCTATGTCTGCTGCGGGCAAACACTGCTCAGTAAGTTCACTGCCAGTACTGCGGGCAGCAGAAAGTTGGATTCGTGCCCCTAGTTCCCAGAGGGCCACCTGGTGGGTGGGCTCTGATTGCCATGAGCCCTAGACAGTGCCTGTGAGCAGAGCTGAGTCTCATCCACCACACTATATCCCTCCCCTGCCATGGGACAGAGGTGGCCCTGGGGAACCCAGCATTCTAGGCAACAGAGCTAGACACCATTGCTACTAGAATGAAAGAAAGTTGTTGTTTCTACCCTGCTATAAGTAACACACAGCAGGCCAGCCATCGGAATGTCTGACCTGAAGCAAAACATATCTCTCCTAGGTATCTAACTGGCATGTAGAGCTGTTAGTAATAAGCCAATTTCAAGGTTCTCAAAAAGAGAACCGACCGGCAGGGTCAGCTTGTTTGGGAACTGGTTAGAAGCTCAAGTGTTCAAGTGACTCAGACTTGCTAATGAGCAACCTGGGTATATAGCCCAGAAATCTAGGCTTGAAGAAATCTTTTGGGTGACTCTGATGCTTGAGAAGCTTGAAACCACTGAGATAATTAGAATGAGGGAAAGTGTCTGGTTTTATTAGTGTTGTAGTTGTCTTAAGCTTTTCTTCTGGACAGCCAGTGCTCCACTGTGTGCCAGGGAAGTGACTCCTTTGTAGCGAGAGTTGAGGCATTGGTATAAAATTTAGAAGAGATTCCCTGAATATAGCTCACCCAAAAGTGATACTGAAAGCTGGGCATGGTGGCACATGCCTGTAATCCCAGCACTTGGGAGGCTGAGGCAGGAGAATTACCCCAAGTTCAAGGCCAGCCTGGACAACGTAGCAAAACCTTGTCTCAAGCAAGCAAACAAAAGATACTTGAACACTAAAACTGAACAAGAAAAGAGCTCTGTTTAGTTCCACTTTTAATACCATTAGATGAATAACTGTCTACAGGAGCTTATCCCGCTTAGTGTATAACCAATTCTTGTCACTGAGGGAGGAGGCAGGTAAGAAGAGGAGAAGAACTGTGAGATCATGCTGGAGGATTTCTCAATAAGGTGAAACAGACAAAGCAGGAGGGCCTGGGGGAAGACCCTGGCCTGCATCCTCCTGCCCCTTATCTAGCAGCTTGGCCTGACCCTCAACTATAAGTGGGCTGGCCCATGAGCCAGTGTGGCTGTTGATAGACTGCATTTGCATTCCATTGTAAGAGACCATAACAAAGAGTTTGTCAGGGCAAACACAGCAGCCAGGGCCAAAAGTTCAATATTTCTTGAGGAAAAAAAACTTAAGCAAAATAAACTTACCAGGGGCTTTACTTCATCTTTCTAATTTATAAAATAAATTCAAGAAAGCTTTATAGAGACCCAGGGGTTAAACTTGCTTCACAAACCACCGTGGTTGAACTTGTCAAGTGTCACCAGGGTTGGCTTTTGTGAACTTTCTGCTCTGTCCACACCATGCTGTATCTCCACATCTTCACCACTGCCACTTTCAATAGCCACGTACATAGGTCTGAATCCATTACAACCCAAGAAGGAATGATTCAATAGCATAAGATTCTACCAGCCTTTCCTGGTCAACACAGCAGTCTTGTTACGTTGGACCCTTTGTTGTGTCTTCCTAAACGTAGATGGATAAATCAGAGTTAAAGGCACTGATAAAAGGTGTGAGGAGACATCTCCCAGCTCACAGTAGTTTCAAGAAGTTCTCAGGTAGCAAAGCAACACCCATAGAATTCAAAAGTTTCATCCATTGTGCTTTTTCTTGCCCTCTTTACATCATCAGTCCAATATGTGCTAAGGGGCTCAAGTCCCAAAATTGGCTCCCTGAGCAGCAACCCCTAGGAGGGAAATAGTCACTTCCTGACAACACCACCCCCTGTCTAAAGATAGTGGTAGCAAATGGGGTCACTGGGTTAGCTGTGTCAATATTCCCATTCGGTTCTACTCTGTTATACTTATAAACACATTTGTGGTGATATTTTCCTTCTAAGTATTTTGTATCTTTTTAACTTTATCCATTTTCTCTGCATCCATCCTGACAAGGAAGGAGCTGAAGAGCCCACCTATAACCAAGAGGAGCCTCCTGTAATGTACCAAGAAAGAAAGTAGGCCAAACCCAGCCAGAGCTTGGAAGCTGAGGCCAGCTTTCAGTCTAGTTGGGAATGACAACTTTCTGGTCAGGTTGTTTGGAAACAGGTATCCAGTTAATTTTTAATAATGATTAAGAAAAAATCATAACTGAGAGCCCAAGGAGGGGACCTTGCCAGTTCTATATGATTCCTGAGGGGAGCTGTGTTTACGGGCCATGGCCATGGGTGTGACCAGCAGGTGTTAAGGGGAACCTGCAGGGGTGCGGTTGAACATGCAGCTGCAGAAGTGCTGCAGGCTTGCACCCCCCAAACAGCTCTTTAGGGTACATGGGCTGTGGACCTCCTGATGGTGAAACATTGAAACAGTGAATCAAGTGGCATGACCCTGTACTCAGAGCATTCCTTTGGGTGACCTACATACAAGAAATTCACTGCTTGGGACAATCCTTTCATGGCTTCCAGTTTGTCTGGGGCACAGCTTTAAAGATGTCCTATCATCCTATAGATGAGCGGCTTCCTGTCCCCAGGGCAAGGTAGTGGTGCCTGGGCTTAAAGCAGTGAGGAAGCTTCTTTATTCCTGCTGACTGAAGCTGGGATACCCAACCAGTGAAGCCAGTTTGGAGGGGTCTAATTTCTGTTTGAACACAGTGGTATTTTTTTCAAAAGTTGAGATGTTTCCACTGTGTCCATGAAGAACTTGGATTGTAAATTAGTCCCTCTTTGATTAATATTCCATCAGTCACATATTTTTGCATCATCTTTCAAGATGCCCTTACAATTTGCGCATTGCAGGATATAAAGTAGATCCTCAGTAAGTACCTAACAAACTCATAAATACTTAACAGACTAAATCATGCAGGAAAGTCACAGCTGGGTTGTTCAGAATGCTGGGCCACTTGGTGCTACATTTCCTGGCTGATGTCATGTGCTAACAATGTCATGTGGCTATTGACTTCCCTGAAACCTCTAGTCACTATTAGGCCACTCTCTGGACCACTCTCTTGTCTCACTTATTTTATGAAACTCCAAAAGATGGGATAAAGGCAAGAGACAGACAAAATGGAAAGGGGAGTGCTAATAACATGCACCACCCATAGAGCACCTCTTCTCTGCCAGGCCCGTGTCACACTTGGTTGCTTGTCATAGCTCTGTTCCTGTGAGGTCCATGTTCTTACTCAGCTTAGATGACAGTGGAGTTCAGGGAGCCTAAGAGACCTCTGAAATCCTGACAGTCAGGGGAGGTAGATCTGGGGTTCACATAGGACAGATGTGCAGGGGAAAGTAGCTAGCAGCACCACAAAGACAGCATGGCTGCTCCAACCCAAACCTCTTCCTAGCCAGGGACCTTGCTGTACACACTGCCCACCACACCCTGGTGGGCCTCTGTTCGTGTTCCTGTTGTACTCTCCCTCCAGCTCCCTTTCCTTCATTTTCAATTTCTGTCCCTTTGTTCCTCATCCTTCCCTTCCACTTCCAGGCATTTCCTGCTTTAAAATAATTTACTGCCTGTAGGATGGTGGAAAATCAATACTGAGCATCTCTTGAGATTTTCTGAAGAAATTCTGAGGCAAGATTGAGTGGGTGAGCAAAATCGTGGCTTCCCACAGCAGCAGGAAGTGGAGGCAGATGAAATGGTAGTTCAAAACCTCTAGGGGCCTTTATCTCTGCCTCTCCAATTAATTGCATACCATCCTTTCAGATGTCCACAGCCTTAGTCCACTGGCTGAGACTGGTAACCTATCTCACGCAGAGATACATTGTAGACAATAGTAGGGTAGGTGGCAACCATGGACGGTAGAACTCTAGTGAGCCTCAGGATTATCAAATCAAAGGATCCATGTGCTTAGTAAGAAAAGATGAGGAGGAGCTTAATGCAAGACAGGCAGCTTGGCTGTCTGTCCAAGGAGAATGCCTGAATGCCCATGTAGAAGTAACCATCCATGAAACTGAGAGCTCCAGAAATATGGGATGAGCCTGCAGAAGTTCTAAAGAAAAACACAGCACACGAGGGGCCAAAATTCTGATGATCTCTCAGTAAAGGTAGGAAAATTCCTTGGGATGTAGTGAATCAAAGAAGATAGTGGCCAGGCTGCCACATAAGACACCATAAATACAACTAACTTCAAAGGCTTTCATTTCATGAGTGGTATAAAGGTTGGCAAAAAGAGTTGGCCACCTATCCAACCTCCTTTCCTGTCCTCCTTTAAGTCATCTATTCTCTCATGGATTACAAGGGGATCTCAGTTACTTGCCTACCCACAATGTCTATGTTTCTGTTCAGCCCTTAAGATGAAACAGCTGCAATCTAATCATAAGGTTATTTAAATCTCTGAGCCCCTAAATGCCAGTGCCACGACAAATATCCTTAGGGATACATCCTCTTCTGCCTTCTGTTAAGACTCAGTCTACCTCACCATCATGTCCTCTGTCCATGGGCTCCACTATGGATTAAGGACTTCCAGTTCCCTAAACATGGCCTGTACCTAGCTCCTCCCTTTAGTGCCTTCTGAACTTCCACTATGCAAACATCCCATCCTAGATGTGTAAATGGTTGGATGGCTCGATAGAGGGGTGAGAGATTTGGATGCATGAATGACTGGGTGAATACATGTGTGAGTGGATACATTTGCAAAATAACTACCTGGAATAAGAGATGAAAATGTTACCCATCAAAGAGGTTTTCTATACAAAACTACAACAGTGAGAAAGGATCCTACAGGCTGGATCATGCTCAAACTAACTGATGCTCTGTCCGGACAGATCATGGTGCTGATCAAGTGTGCCTTGCGCAGGGCAACTGCTAAAGGCAGGTCTTTTAGAAAGCCTGTGTCCTGAGTACACTGACATTTGTTTCCTTTTTCCTTTTCAGATCATCAAGGAAGTCCCTCCACCCCCTGTTGAAGAGAGTGAGGTAAGTAGCCAGAGCAGGGTGCAGCCTGATGCTTGCATAGAATAGCAGAGCAGTACAAAGGGCTGGCTTGACTACTGGGTCACTTAGTCCCCAGGCAAGCAGGGCCTTAACCCCACTGCACATCAAGCAGCAGGAGGTGAAGGTATTGATCCTGTCCTGGCCAAGAATGAACAGGCACAGGGCTAAAGCAACGAGCAAAGACGGGATGATCTCTTCCCACAAAGATAAAATTTGAGATGCAAACATGAATGTTCCGGGGCCAGGGAGATGGCTCAGTGGAGTAAGTGCTTCCCTGGCAAGCACAAGGGCCTGAGTTCAATCCCTGGTTCCGCTAAATAAATAAATAAATGTTCCTTATCAGTTTTTTGAAGCTCTGAGGATCTGATTTTTCCTCTCAAACATGTTAGGGTTCTCTTCTCCCTGCATATTTACACTTTACATGTACTGATCAGGGCAGATTTGCCACTTTGTCCAAGCCATCATAGGTTCTAGGGATGGCCTGATGCTAAAGTTTTCTTTTTTCCTTTAATTTAAAACAGTATTACCTAAAGATTTGCCAGGAAATAAAAACATTGTGCTGGAGGAGGTTATGCTAATATCCTGGCCTTGCTCTCAAATACTCATCATCTAAAGAAAAAAAAAAAATTCTCAGAGACTCTTACCATTAAACTGGCCACTAAGCAGTTCCGATGGCCTGGGTAGAATACAGTGGCATCATCAAACGCTAATCATGAGAAAGATCACCACTGAGTAGGAGTGCGTGGCAACTGGCTTCCCTCCTCTGGGACAGCTGGACTCCCTACAAGCAATACTCACCAATTTGGAAGGCAGAGTAGAGATCTGAAACTTCAGTGCACTAAAATACAGACTGATGAGGTCTCCTGCTTTTACCTCCACCCTAGAGTCTTCGTGTGCAAACCCAGCCTGGCCCCCTCACTCTTCACTTCCCCAGTGTCTTTGTTAAGTTTCCTATACACAGAAAAGCAGATGATTAAATTTAAAATTCCATGCATCTTATGTGCTGAACCAAATGCATATAAGCCAAGGGATTTAATGGCTGCAATCAATTAAACCACATCTTGTTGGAATGCTAACTCTCTGCCCAGAAATCATGGGAGGAAATTACATTTCTGTGCAAGGAGGAGAGAGACAAAATGCTCTTTACGTCCACAAAAGCCTGTCCTAATCCTTCAAGAGAAGACACCACATTTGAATTGCATGGTTCCAGCTTGGCTTTGCTTCTGTTATGTGCAGCTGTCTCTCAGACTCCCAAAGAAAATGTCTAGACTATTTCATTTAACCGTTCAACATCCCTAGAACAAAGATATGCTATCATGATCTTCATTTCATATAAGAAAAGCTGAGGTATAATGAGGTTAGAATAATTAGGATGGATTTCCATCACTATGACAAAATACCTAAGATAATCAGCTTAAAAGAAGTAAAGGCTTATTTTAGCTTATAAGCCTAAAGAGAATTAAAGAACAGCTACACACCACAGCACAGAACCAGCACAGAAAATAGGCAGCCATCTTCATGTCAGTCTTAAAGGAGCTGTGGGCCTTGTCTGCGTGCCACCTGGGCCTGGAGGGTGGGTGATACCACCACTCAAGGAAGGGCTCCTGACACACCTGGACGCCTCGTGGATGGCTGCAGGTGCTGCAGACTCCAAACCCAGGTAAAGGAAGTCTGCTTCCCTGTCAGGTCCAAGTTCACATCAAAGTCCCGTAACTTAGTAACTGTGTGATCTTGAATGATATCTAAATGATGGGCAGACAGAAGAAGGGAGAAAAGCCTTTTCCAAGCATCCTGAATGTTAAAACATAGGGCTGTATAAAAAAGCCTATCAGGTTGGGAAACACGGAAAGGTTCATTGCCTGAGGACAGGACAAGAGCAGCCCAGTTCTGGGCTAACCAAAGGAGGGCAGCAGGCTTCATATTCATTCTCCAGATGCTTCTTCCTGAGCACGCTGTGCCTGGGGGCATGCCCAGGTCTGCCTGAGGACAAGCAGGTCAGAAAGACCTGAGGAATGCGCTGCCACTTATGTCACCAAACGTCAACTGGACGTCTGGGGCCACCACATCCTTTAACATTTAAACAAAACTTCCTGTAATGGGAAGCCAGCCTGCCTCCTGATCGCTGCGGTTTCTCCCAGGCATTGCTGACTTTACTCCTTGCCGCTTTTAGATGCTATCTGGCAAACTCGACCCCTACACTCCCCTGAGGCTCTCCTGGCGCTAGGCCATCTTAGTAGGGACTTTTATTTACGTCTGGAGCTGGGTGACAACACAGTGCAGGCAACAAATAACTTCTGGAAGAATATTAAACACGTTTTTTCCATCCCTAACCCCCTACTACTAGAGAGTTTGCTGGCTATCTTCCCAGGGGCACACGGCACTTTTGCACAGCACAGATTCACTGTTTTCTGCTCACTACCTGCTGATGTGCTCATACAAGGCAATTTGACTAAGCAGATTCTGTCTTCTAACAACCTTAAAAAGACATCAAAGTTGTGTTTACAGAGAAAAAGCTAAAGATTTCTATTACACACACACACACACACACACCCTTCAAGGGCAGTGGAGGGAGAAATTTTCTAAGAAGCTTTTTTCCCTTAATTAGATGTAGAAATTCACCCTCAGGTGCTGCCCATTGTCTGAGCACCCTTACGGGCTTTGTGATTTTACTCAATAATTTTTGCCTAAATAAAAAGACACATCCGAAATCCCCTTCTCTTCCTGGGATTGCAAAACCCTCCGGTCTGCACAACGTGTAAACAGAGCCATGCTTACTGCAGAGGAAACTCTGACTCTCCTGTTGGTCAAAGCCTGAGTCCCTGTGTTGACTTTTGCTGTTGTTTGAAGTTGGCAGGCAAGCTCAGGTCAGGGATTATAAAGGACAGCTCGATGGATCAGGAGCATGTGGAACAGCCCTCTCAAGTCTAGGCATTTCCTGTTGTGTGGCCACAGCCTTGCACTCCTTCCAGGGCCTCGCCTAATGCAGAGAAGAGAGATTGGGGGTGGGGACAAGGAAGCCTGGAAAGCGGGAAACCGATTTGGTCATTTTATGTCTTATAACTAAGCACTCAGGAGGTTTAAAAGTATTGAATTGTAAATTGTAAGTTGTTCTTCAAAAGTAAGAACTTAAAAGTGTGAAAGCTCTGTCAGTGGCTGGATAAGGAATCAGGAAACCACACCAGAAGTTCACCTTTATCGATCATTTCATTGCTCTCGGTCTGACATTCATTTTTTATGCAACAAAAAGACCCAATTAGATGATCTATAGGGTTTACCCTCCTGTAATTTAAAAAGGAAGAAGAAGGGGGCCAGCCAGACAGCTCAGAGGATTAAAGCACATGCTTAGGCAGGTACAGTGAACGGGGTTTGATCCTCAGGCATGCGGTGCTGGCCCCACCGCCAGGGTACACTGAGAGGGTGACTGAGATTGGGAGTGGTAGCAGGTGCCTTTAATCCCAGCACTTGAGAGGCTGAAAACAGAATTGCTACAAATCTAATTTATGTAGTGAGACCCTGTAGACTCTGTACTAAATAGATAAAAAAAAAAGGAGGAGGAGGAGGAGGTAGAGGAGGAGGAGGAGGAAGAAGGAGAAGGAGAAGAAGAAAGACTCCTGACACCATTTTAGTCTCTTACTGAAGAAAACAACTTTCTTTTCACTGTTTTTACATTCCTGCTGCCACTGTGTTCAGTTTTAGTAAATAAAACTTCCATTATCTCTTTTGGAAAACTTCCCTGAGCCAGAGATATTCAAGCTTGGTGGAACCGCATTTCATCTATCTACATGCCCAGACGTTTACCACATCCTCTTCTTGTGATAAAGGGGAACCATATTTGTAAGATGTATTAGATTTTACTTTGACCTCATGAAGCGAAAGAAACCTGGATTTAAATCTTAAAGATACTCTGAGATAATATTATTTTAAGGTTTTGGTTTTATCTTGTCATATCATGTAATCATAAATCATCACAACTATCAGGTAGCAGGAGTGAGAAGAGAAGTCAAAATGGATCAAAGATTTAAATACTAAAACAGAAACACTAAATCTTCTGGAGGAAAATGTAGGCAGAAATCTTAAAGACAGAGGGGGTAGGTAAAGAGTTCAGGAACAAAGACCAAACTGCACATGCACAGGAAATACTTCAAAGAATCAACAGCTGGGATCTCATCTTTTTGAAAAATTGCTGCACTCAAAGCAAATCTCCAACAGAGTAAAAAGAAAACCACCACACCGGGGAAAAAAATTATAGCTGACTGTCCCTCGATTAAGTAGAAAAGTAGCATTTACCCGATGCCATTAGATGACTTAGGAAAGCAGAACACAAAGGGACAAAACCCAAAACCTACCCGTGAAGCTACCTGAGCTCAAAGCCAGCTTTCCTGCCCAAAACTTGGGTGACCAAAGTCACAGCCTCACTACTTTTAGCCTCTGAAATGGAGATAAGAATTTATCTACTTGCCTCACTGGCCAGCTGTAAGGTTAAATGGTTAGTACATGTGAATACTCCAAGCAGTGGCTGGACACCCACAGTAAGGACTGCAGGAATTCAGTGGAGTGATTATCATGATTATTCAGTACCTGTTTGTTGAGCACTTGCTGTCCACTCAGAATACAAAATCCATTCTGCTTTCAGAGGTTGTAGTGCCACAGCGAAGAACAGATCTGTTTAAAGACAGAGAAGAGCACCAAATGTTAACTACTAGAATGCTATAAATCTGCAGTGATCACACTCTTTTAAGCTATATTAATTTATTTTATTTTTTAAGAAGCCTACCTATCCTATGCACAGCACTGGACTCCAACAGTCTTAATGGGCTAATTATTTTATTGTGTTGCTTTGCCCTCTCTGGCCCTAATCTCCCTTCTGCTGTCCTCCCAGTCTTTGTCCCCTTCTTCCTGCACAGGACACCCCCTTGATCCTACACATGACCCCACCCCAAGTGTGCCTCTTGAGGTGCCACCGGACACATCCAACCCAAGCACCTTACCTAAGAGCAGAAAAGTCAAAGACAGCTTCCAGCATTGGGCCACAGCCTTACTTGCCAGTACTGCTTTTAGAGATAAAGAAAATGTTCTTGGATAGAGTCCATGAGTTGGCCAGGGCCCCAGGGAGGAGCAACACTGGGATCTAGCTTAGGTGATCGGCTGTACCAGCGTTGCGTGTGTCCCTTGCATGGGCATGGGCAGGACGGTTGGTCCTCCATATGTTGCCATCTCTGTGCAGGAAGAAGATGACGACGGGCTGCCTAAGAAGAAGTGGCCCACAGTCGACGCTTCCTACTATGGTGGGCGAGGCGTCGGGGGCATCAAAAGGATGGAGGTAAGAGGGAGCTCAGTGCACACTTGTCTTCATGAAGGCTGCTCCCAAAGCAGTTGATGACAACCCACTTGAAGTCTGGTGGAGATGCAGAGTGTGGGGCAGAAAGATAGAAAGGTGGGAGGTGCGGCCTTCAGCTGTGCGCCCCATTTCTTACCTATCATCAGTCAGGGCAGGTCACTCAAATCCCTCAGTGTTTTCTATTCGTACAGAGATAAAATCCATAATTATTGTCTGACCCTTTAGTACTTTTGCCCATGCTTCCCACTGCCTGGACTTTTCTTCCCTGTCTCAGTTACTTTTCTCTGATTGATGGAACAAAATACCCAACACCCAGAATTAAGGAAGAAAAGGTTTATTTAGCTCACAGTGTGTGGAGTTTCAGTCCATACTCAGCTGGCTCCAAGGCAGAGTGGCACGTGGCAGAAGGCAGCAGCTCATGATGGTAGGAAACAGCAAAGAGCAAAGGGAGGAGCAGCAGCTGTGTTGGCTAGGTAGCCTCTAGCCCCTCCTTCCATTTGTATGCAGATTATCTGCCCCAGGGCAGGGATAGCCCTCATACCCATAATCCCAACACTGGATCAGGAATTAATCACAAACTTTAGAAGCCTGCCCATGACTACATGAGGCATTTGGGTGCAGACAACTAGACACAAACCATAACACTCCCCAAAGTATCTGTGTACATGGCTCTCTTGTTCTCTCTCTCTCTCTCTCTCTCTCTCTCTCTCTCTCTCTCTCTCCACCATCCACCCTCACCCTTTCCTCTCTCACACCTTTTCCTTTTTTTCCACATTTTGGCCCTCAAAACCCAAAGGAATTGTGGGTTAGGTAGTATGTTTTTTGCATATCAGGCATGTACTTCTCACACATGTTCTCTAGCAGGTTATTTTACTTTGTCATGTTATTTTATTATATTGTATTTGTTTTAGGTTCGTTGGGGAGAAAAGGGCTCTACAGAAGAAGGTGCCAAACTGGAAAAGGCCAAAAATGCAAGGGTAAAGATGCCTGAACAGGAGTATGAATTCCCTGAGCCTCGGAATCTCAACAACAACATGCGAAGGCCCTCTTCCCCACGCAAGTGGTACTCTCCGATCAAGGTGTGTTTCTCCCTACCCAAAATTCCCTCTGGATCTTGTTCTTCCTGGTTGTGAGCAAATGTTTGTTCACCACCTCTCTTTTCACATCTCCAATCTTTAAAATCTTCTTTGGAGCCTAGCCTGGCGTTGTGGTGCACACCTGTAATCCCAGCACTCTGGAAAGCTGAGACAGGAGAATTAGAAGATGCAGCCCAGCCTCAGCAATTTAGCTATTTGACCCTTGTCTCAAAATAGAAAAAAAAAAAGAAAGAAAGAGAAAGAAAGAAAGAAAGAAAGAAAGAAAGAAAGAAAGAAAGAAAGAAGAAAGAAAGAAAGAAGAAAGAAATTAGGGGGTGGGTAGATGCAGCTCAATGCAAAGGTCCTGTTTAGTGCCCTACAGAAAGGAGAGGAGGGGAAAGGAGGGGAGGGGAGGGGAGAAGAAAGGAGGAGAATTAGAGAAGGGAAGAGGGGAGGGGAGGG
>NW_004524634.1:259626-291685 GCF_000260255.1 Octodon degus
AAAGGAGGAGAGGAGAGGAGAGGAGAGGAGAGGAGAGGAGAGGAACAAGACAGAACACCTCCTCTTTGGTTTCTTTGGAAGCTTAAGCCAAAGGGGATGACTAATGCTTTCTAAAGTCCACTTTCTTGCTCTTCTTAGTGCAAATGGCTTTGGATTCCTGTATGGGGCAGCAGCCTCTCTTCAGCCTTTCCCTTAGGCATCTGTGTTGTACCAGCTATCAGGAAGCCCTAGAAAATCATAGTTGGAAAGACTCAGGAGAATCTGTCTCCACCCCCTCATTTCTCATTTCATACAGTAGAAACTGAGTGAGGCGGGGATCTTGCTCTGCCAGGACCTGGAACTCGAGGCCCCAACACAGGACCGCAGCTTCCTGCTTAGTGGGCACACAGAACAGGCCTCCTGCCAGCCCCAGGAAAGAGGCAGTACATGAGCCAGCTCCCAGTGCCACACCACCCACAGGAAAAGCTGTACCTTGTCTCCACTGACAACAGAAATAATTTGGGTCATTCACTGAGATACTATTCATTGTAGAGCAGCCCTTTCCCTACAAAACTCAAAAGAAATACCATCTCAGAAAACAGAATGAAACGTTATCGACAGTCATTTTCCGCTAGTCAAAATCGCTCAGGCTCAGGGAAATTGCAGTGCATTTCCATTTGGGTTGCCCATGTTTAAAGCAGGGAGAGTCATTCTTAAAATAACCCACCCTGAGGCAACGGTGACCCTGAGAAGCTGTGGACTGAGGCCGCTGGCTTGAGGAACAGCTGTTTGCTCTAATGCCTCTCTAATAGGGAACATGCAGTGGCGTGCGGACATGTGCAGACAGGAAGGAGACCAGTCAGCTCTTGCAGATGAACAAGACAGAGTTTTGTCATTGTCAAGAATCAGTACTTCGTGACTAATCCATCTTTAGTTGTAGCTAATTTTCCAATTCGGTAATCATGGAGGCTTACAGAATATTAATTCTGTTTGTAGAGTCCAGTTTCTTCTTGACAGCCTTTTATTGCTTTATTCACTGGTGGCTTAAAACTCACAATAGTTCCATGAACGAAAGAAAGGATGTGGACAAATACACTTAGAAATCAAAATCATTCCCAGGGCTCCCTCAGAGTTAGTACTAACTCAGTGAGTACCTGTCATGCACCTACTGTGTGCCAAGCGCTGTCAGATATGAAGCACACAGAGGTTCTCAAGCCTGACTGAGTGTCTCAATTCTCTGGAAGGGCTTTTAAAATGCAGATTCCCAGGCCTAGTGGCTCCGAGCCTCACAAAGACCTCCCAAAGTGTGCTGGCTCTTACAACTAATTGGTTCAATTTTTCTCATCATTTACTTTGTAATCCTTCCTTTTTCAGACTTTGTATCCAAACTCCTAAGTGATACTCCTCTTTTGCCCACTGTCCACTTCCTCAGTCCCAGCTTTTGAACTTTTTCCCTATCTGTATATTAAACCACTGTTTCCTAAAGCTCACTTTGGGGCTCCACCCAAGATCTACTGAATCAGAAACTCCAATGGTAGAGTCCAGCCATCTGCATTTTAATAAATTCATTGAGAAGTTGTCCCCCAGAGTTTCCACCAGCATTCCATGGTGGGTTTTCATATGGCAGAAGTGGCAGTCCCCATTGTTAAAACAGGCAACTAGAACATGGCCATCCTTTGGGGATTTGTCAGAAGTTTCAGCAAGGAGACCAACATCAGATTTCACAATAGAGCTCTTTTTGCCACCAACACAAATGATGGATTAATAGTAAGTGATGGGGAATCTAAGTGTCATGGAGTCACCTAAAATGACCCAGAAAGATAGGAGAGGAGTCTGGGAGTTGGTGGGTTCTCTGGTTAGGGCATGAAGAGGCATGACTATGCCTCGTGCCTGGTGGTACAGCTAATGCTAGCACTTACTCACTCTGCTAGGTGTGTGCACAGCCAGTGGTGTGATGACTCATGCTTATGAGCCTGCTCTCCACCAGATTTCACCCCTGCAGTCACCTAGTACACTTTGCAGGCTCTGTAAGCAGCACGGCAAGTCAACCCCTGCACAGAGCAGAGACTGAGGCATGGGGTGCAATCAGCAGACCACCCCCGCATCACCTTGCCCATCTGATCACACAGCTCACACTGCAACCCGCTGTTCAGGAAGGTGACATTTTTCTTCACTCCTCTGAGGAGTGCAGAGAAAAAGAGGTCATTTGATGCATTTCTGGGTGGGGTACAGGAAGGCAGGTGGGAACAAGAAGAACAGAAGTAGAGAAGGGAATTCAAAAGTAATGTTGTATACTTCTGAGCCAGAGGAAAAGCAGATGTGCCACCAGAACTTCAGCCCTTATGCATTTCACTCAGGTGCACACTCCCTGCTGAGCCCCATTCTAGCCACAGCACTTCTGAACATTTCCTAGTCCTTAGACAAAACAGGGAGCTGCGTGTGGTGCCATAAACTCTGCTGCCCCTTCCTGAGGTTTTGCGTATCACACAGTCCCATGTTGAAACAGAAGGACCGCTCCAAAGGGTTGCATATACAAAGGGGAGACAGTGTTAAGGGGCCCACGGAGGCAGTGAAGCACCCAGGGACCAGCAACAGGGAAGGCTGTCATATCCTTGACCTACAGGGACGAAAACAGTGGCTCTGGGGAAGAGAGCACTCACTGGGACCTGGGACCATGGGGCAAGAGGCAGTGATTGGAATCCTCTCCTCCATCTGTATTCATATGGCCCTGGAGCAAAGGACACCTTTTACATTTTCAAATGGCTGTGGTTCACATGGTTATATAAGTACTTACGTAATGGCCTCCATTTTCCTCTTGACCTGCAAAGTACCTTCTTTACTCTCTGGCCCTTTCTTTAAAAACGTCTACAGACTCCTGCACTATAGGAATGAGGCCATTGCTGAGGGCTGAAAGACAGGGGCAGAGGAGACGGAACATTACCCCAACCCACCCTCATCTTGCTCTCTTATCTCCTTCTGGTTTCCCACATTGGTCAAGGGGAAGCCAGCTGGTGTAGAAACAGGCTTCTGAGCTACAGAGCAAGGGAGGCAGAGAAATATGTCTCTTCAATCATGAGGAAGAGCTACTGGAAAAGAATCCCTCCACCCTGCTACCAGCTCTGGTTTTAATCTCTCTGGTGACCATATATCAGAGTATGACTTCACTTGTCTAAAATGCTCAGTTCTAATTTAATGAGAAGCGTGGGGTATTGTGAATCTGGGGGGTGATTTACAGAGAATCACCTGCCCATGTTGTGCCTGTGCTAAACAGAGAACAGCTCCACCTAGCACAAAACTTTCAGCAGGTCCTGGAAAAACTCCTTGCTCCCCAGCAAAAGTGGCCAGAATTATATACATATTTAGGTGGATTACATTAGAGTCGCTTTTTTCTATGCATTTCACGAAATAGCATTTAGAAAGTGAGTGCAGTTGCTCAGCAAGCCCAGTGAAGTGGAAAGGGGCCATGACGTGCTCTTCCACCCACTGTCCCCCAGCCTACTTTAGGGCAGCAACCACACTGACCACACTTCTCCCCATCCTTGTTCTAGGCCCATGATCAGGAAAATTTCCCTGATATTTAACCTGCATTTTTTTTTTTTTGCTCAGTTTTCACCCCCTAGATTTACAATACCCCACGCTTCTCATTAAATTAAATCTGAGCATTTCAGACAAGTGAAGTCATGCTCTGATATGTGGTCACCAGAGAGATTAAAACCAGAGCTGGTAGCAGGGTGGAGGGAGGCTTGCAGCCATTTTCTTCTTTTCCAGTAGCTCTTCCTCATGATTGAAGTGACAGAAATGACAGCTGATGGACAAAAATAGGACCCTGGATTGCCAGGGAGGTGAGCTGGTACCTGTAGAGGAACAGACTACAAGGGGCAGAGTTGGTCAGTCCCACTTGCAGGGTTGAGGAGGAGGGAGGTCTTCTGAATCTTTTCTGGAAAGCCAGCTGTCATCTTTGACCTTAACACCCTGACCTTATAATCAAGCAGCATTCAGTCATGACCCTGTGCTGGACAAACTAGAGAAATACATTTTCTTCAGATGTACCTTTGAGGTTAAACAGATTTCCTCCCTCTGTATCTACTTTTTAGAACAGTTCCAAACTTTTCTTAAAGAAAAAGCAGGGGATGGGGATGTTATGCTGTATGTAGGGTACACTTCCCATCTTATTCATTAATTAGAATTCATTAATTTCATTGAGAGGAAGCCTGAGTCATAGTATCCACTATGTATGTCAAAGTATACAAATTTAGATGTCAATCCTGTAAATTGAAATAGCCTCAGAATTTTCAACTTCTAACTTCCAACTAGCTAAAGCAGACAAGTGGGAAGATACAGCTGCTGCCTAGCTGGGGGGAAAAGAAACAGAACCGCAGGAGCAGCATTCATGGGCCAAGGCGCTTTGAGGGCTGACTGCAGAAGCTTTCCCAGCTCAGGCTTCCTGCGCAGAAGGAAGCAGAGCTAGTGTTTACGTGGCAATATCCCGTTTGTCTATCTTTTTGGATTCCAATTGTTGTCTGAGGCTGAGTGAGATAGAGTTTGGAAGCCTGGAGTTGGTAAATTTCTCATTTTATTTAACTGTTTCATAGTGCAGTTTTGTCGGCTTCATATGGTAGAAAGCTATTTTTAAATCCTAGCTAATGCTCTCTGGCAGAGAGTTCTGAGGTTATAGAGAAATCTTTGTTCCAGTTTGACAAGAGCAGTTCTAACATTTCACTGGGGGAGTAAAGATGGGAGTATAAATTCATCATGTGGGGAGGCTTCCACACTTGGACCCCCAAATCTGAGATAAGCCCAGTAATATTGGCCTCAAAGATATTATAAGTAGACCCTTTTGCTACTGTCTTTAAATGACAGCCTGCTGCCTACATTCAGGAAATCTAGGCTCTAAGAGCCTCCATCTTGGACTTCTTTTTAATTTTAGGGGGGCTTTTTATTATTCTCATCTTAGCCAGTTGTAATCATTCTTTTTCTAAAGCTTTCTTTGACTCTTGCCTTAAAAGCTACCTGGTAAAGCAGCCAAGGAGGAGAGCTGTGTAGATCACCCAGATCATTTTCTGTGCCGCAGACTGGGGACTTTGGGGTCATTTGGGATCAGACAGAACTCAGGACATCTAGAATACAGTGGAACCAGTCTTTCCTGGGTCGGAAGTGCTAATGACAACGGTTCACCTCATCGAAATGCCCTGCACGTCAGTCTAGATCCCAAAGGCTAACAAGTTGTTTATTTCTCAGAGACAACCTTCCAATGTAAAAACTACTGCTCCTCCCATTTGCAAATGGAAAAAGCAAGACAGAAAGAGGTTAAGGAATGTGCCCACATTCGTACTGCTAGTATAATGTTTCTTGTTTATTTTATTAACTCCAATACATCCATTTAGGCTGGCAATTAAGTCTGACATTAATCAGTGGACAGAGGGAAGTCAGGGAGCCTGGAGGTAAAAGGCTACTCAGAAACTCTTCACAGATGAGTAAGCCTGGGCCAACGCAGGAGCCATGGAGGTGGTGGGACCAGACTGGGCAGGGAGAGAAGATGAGAGAGCTGCCACAGAGAACCCATCCCCGAGATGTGCTTGGCGCTGGCCATGAGGAAATGACAGGAAAAGTTAAAATGGTCTTCTTGTTTCAGGTTGTGCAAAAAGGGGGAAGAGTTTAGGCAGAAGAGAGTTCATTCAGTTTGTGACATTTGGCTTTTCATTCCTGCAATCAGCAACCTTACGATTAAGACTCTATGGATCACTGTGTAGCCACATCTGAGCCCATGACCACACCAAGCTGAAGACAGAATTTGTGAGCTGTGAAACTCAATGAAAGCACTCAACCCAAGGGACTCAAAGAAGCTGGAGGATCTAAGCAGAGAGAGACAAGAGGGAGGAGGCCAAGGCTGTGTCTAGAAGAGAGAGCTCAGCACAACAGATTGCTTAAATAAGCCATATAAAATAAATGTCTGAGTGTTTGGCAGTGTGGATGCCAGTGGCGGCCTTAGCAAGAGCAGCTTTGGTGGGGAAATTCAAGCAGAAGCCAGACTAGGGAACAATGAAGAGGGATAAAGCTGCGGGCTGGGGAAAGCGGCACAAGGAAACTGGAGGATGAGCAGATGCATCTTACGAAGTTTAATTTATTGGATTATTACATCCTCTATTACATGCTCTTCTAATCTTTCTACAGAGCTGCCCAAATTATCATTTAATGACTTTACTAGGATCATAGATCACATGTAATGAATACTTTATCTGCAACAAGAACCTAACTTGAATATTTAGCTTTAAATCTTGTAAGTCCACAGTGTAGACAGTACTGTTATTGTCATTGTAATGATGAGAAAAGGAAGGCTTAGGAAGATGAAATGCCTTGTCCAAGCATGTGCAAGCAGTGTGTCCCCCTGGAGGGGGTCCCAGCTACAGATTCAGACAGTCTGACTTCAGGACTTCGTGCTTAAGCTCCGCAGCACGATGTGTTGCCACAAAGGAGGACAATTTACTACCTTTCCTCTGTGACTGTACATCTAGGCTGTTTCTACTCTTATACTGAGCACATAGTTCAAATTTCTTCTGAGTTAATTAGTATAGTTCTTCAGCAGCCACATTTTTAGCTGCCCCTCTTTGATCCTCACTTGTCAAGGAGTTGAGTGATTACAGACGCAGCAATGTGGGTGGGCTGATTTAAAAAACCAAATACTGGAAGTCCATCCCTGCTCCTCCTTAAAAAAAAAAAAAGAGGGGGCAGGCTGGGAGAGGCATTCATCCAGTAAATCCACCTGGTTAGATCCTGAACTATAAATGCTTATCCCAAAGAACCTTAAAGAGAAACATTTAGCTGATGATTGAAATCATTTAATGAAGAAAATCCTGCTGAACACAGCAGTAGTTCTGCTCACCACTCTAAAGCCATTTCAAAATATTTTCAAAGGCTTTTGTAAATTCCTTTCCAAAGGACATAAGAAACACTACACTTGGCAAGATAAAATTTAACCCACAGAAGCTCAAGCAAAATTGTCAACGGATCAACAGAATAGTGCGCTCCCAGACTCCCCTGCACACAGGCACACACGCAGTTGAAACTAAAATTTTCACTAAGTGATACTTACCCTCATCATGTACTATTAACCCTAACACTTTCTTTTTTGTTCTATTTCATTTTTAAAATTCCACTTCCAACACACGAAATTGGTCTTATGAAATTTAAAGAGCTGCAGCCCACAGTTTAGAAGCCCTACTTCAAAGCTGTGCACAGAAACACAACAGCCAGCTGTGGGTGGGGGCAATCCTGCAGATGGTATCATAGAAAGTATATGGGCATACCACAGAAAACAAAACCAACAATTGCTCAGCTGCTCTGGAGCTGGCATTCCAGTGGGCAGAGACAGCAGCTGAGCAAATTAAACAGATACATACCAGGGAATGATAAGGGCTATATTGGCTTCCTATCACTGCTGTAACACAGTACCTCAAAGTTAGAGGCCTAAGACAACACAAATTTTTTGTCTTACAGTTATGGAGGTCAGAAACCCCAAAGGGGCTCGGTGAGCTGAAATCAAGGTGTTGGCTGTGTTCTGCTTGGGGGTGCAGGCAGCCATTCAGTCCTTTGTCTGTTCCAGGTGCTGGCAGCTGCCCACACCCATGGGCTTGTGTCCCCTTCCACCTGCAAAGCCAGCCTCACTGGGCTGAGTCCTTCTCATAATAAACTGCTTTGTCCCGGCTTCTGCCAGCACTTCTCTGGCTCTGCCCTTCCTGACTCCCTCTATAAAGATATATGGTTAGACTGGGCCCACCTGGATGACCAGTGTCCCAATACCCTTAAGCATATCTGCAAAGTTCTTTTTGCCATATAAGGTAATGCACCTGTCAGGTCCCAGGGAGTAGGGATTTGTTTTAGGGGTACACTGGTCATAAAATGTGAAAATCTTGGCAGATTCACTCTTGGCATATTCACTCTTCTTGACCATCTGTGCTGTTTGCTTCCTCTCTCTCTCTCTCTCTCTCTCTCTCTCTCTCTCTCTCTCTGGAACCTGGGCCTACAAAGCAAGTTGTAGCTGAACAGGGAGCCCAGCCAGAGATCTGCATCCCAGGGGCCTTTCATGGGCTTTGTCCTGTCAGGAGGGTAAAGAATTTTCCCAAAATTCTCATTTTGGTCTTCCTTTATGAACTCTGAACACCAGAGGGAAAGAAGAAGTATTAATGGAGGTTGAAGGGCTTGACTTGTGATGTAAAGATATGCCCAAAGATGTGGGGAAGACAAAGCCAAGCGCCTAAATGAACTTCCTGTGTGCAAATCCAGCGCTGCACTCAAGTGGCAGGTGTGCCATTCATGAGCACCGGGGCCCTCTGTATGTGTCTCTTTGCCTCCATTTGTGGAGTTTGAATTTTATGTTTAGGGACTGAAGAGTCACTAATCTTGTCACAGCCCTGCTCCCATGCTGTACTGTCCACAGGCGGAAGAGTCAGGGAGAGCTCCATGTGCCCATGGTGGTGGCTACTGGTCTGGTTTCATGTGTAATCTTGGTGCCTTTGTTTTATTTCAGGGAAAACTCGATGCCTTGTGGGTCCTACTGAGGAAGGGATATGATCGTGTGTCTGTGATGCGACCGCAGCCTGGTGACACGGTAGGCCTTCTCTGTGGATGCATGGATACACACACTTCTGTCCTTCTCCTTCTCTGTCTCTCTGTGTCTGTCTGTCTGTGTCTGTCTGTCTGTCTGTCTGTCTGTCTGTCTGTCTGTCTGTTTCTCTCTTTCCTCCTTCCTCTCCCTCCCTCTTTCTCCCTGTATCTCTCTCTCCCTGTATCTCTCTCTCTCCCTGTATCTCTCCCTGTATTTGATACGTTGTCACAAATCAGGTACACTAATTTTCAAAATTCTACCTGTCACAAGACTTTATGCTTTTCTTTGATTCTAAGTGAAGTTTCACAGAAAAATATTGAGCTTCTCAACTTACAGGTACGGTGAATGCTAGAATATGGCCGAGTTGAACTTTGCGGACTCCCAGGAGAGAGCTCCGCTGGGCCTCTGCCACACTGGCCAGTGGCAGGGAAGAGTGCCAGTAACCGCAAGGTCAGGATGAAAGAATAAGAGGCCACAGAGAACTCTTACCATCTTCCAACAGGTGTAGGACCAACCATCCAGGACTATGGGGGATTATTTTATCTCGGGTGAGGGTTGGTCTAGGAACTGCTAGAGCTAAGTGTGAAGTGTCTTTAATCAGGAGGAGTTACAGACATGAAACCCACAAAGACCTTAGCGGTTATCTAGCCTATGTCTGCATTTTTTGCCAATGAGGAAACAGACAAGGAAAATTGAATAATTTGTTCTGGTTCAGAAAATGACACTGCTATTTCTTGTCAGAGCTAGATGCTCTTCTACAATTTTTGCCCTGCAAAGCATGTTATCAAATTCTCCTTTAATTACGAGCAACCTGCATTTTCCATTCACTTTTTTGGGAATGAAGTCCATTAATCCAAAAGCAAAAGGTGTCTAATTTAGATTTCATTTTCAAATCGAGCAGACTTTGATTTAAATATCCCTTCCTCCCTGGCTGGAAAACATTAAGGAAAGCCTCCTAACCTCTTTATTTCATCTTTCTAAAGTAGATAGCCTGGTGGAGAATGGTAATGTTTGTAAAAAAAATTTGATGCAGTGTTGTTCATAGAATAATTTTCAATTAATGTCAAATCTGTTTATGATTATTTACTATGTGTTTTTCTACTCTCTTTGAATGGTTGGTGTCAAGATGAAACCATGTTGTAGTTGATGTGAGCAGGATACGTGCATTTTTGCCCATTCTCTGACATGACGTCTCTACCACACACTAGCAGATGCTGGTAGGCAGGCCCCTGACACCACACTTGCTTTGCTTCTGGTGACAACAGGCATTTTGTGACTAAAGGGAATTAATCTAAAGTTCCACCGCTTATGGGAGCTACTACCCAGCCAGCTCTTCTTCCTCCAAATTGTGGCGGGGATGACAGGTAAACGTGTTGGAAAACCAAGTCGTGTGAATGTTGGGTCAACCCAGCTCTCATGGCATATGGTTCGTTGTTGCGTGAAAGTCAACTGCAATGAATTTACATTGGAAACTTTAGAATACAAATCCTTTGGGTACAGAAATGGACCCCGGCTATAAAGTTAGTATTCAGGAAAGTATTTGGTCTTTTAAATTATACATCTGGTTTCTGTGGAAAACAGGAGAATTTAAGGATTCATAGCACTTATCTCATAGATTAAAAATAATAAAATAGGGTTCAGCGGTACCATTTCTGTGGCAGAACATGCTGGTACAATGTACAATCCTTTTTTATTTTGAGCAACTAACAGAAAGCCTCACTAAGTATGTTAACAGTCTCTTCTCAACTGATTAGTTTGGCAGAAACAAATTGATAAACTGGGTCAACCTAAGAAGTGAGAGGGTAATAAGAAAAAGAAAGTCTTGAAAGAAATGTCATTTATAGTCAGTGTTGAGGTCACAAAGTTGATTGTACAAATCCAAGAACAATGGAATAAAAACTGATGGAATCTCCTTTAATGCATCATACCTAAATTGAATATCTTACTTACTAATTCTGAATGAAAGCTTGTCTTAGCATTAGGTGTTCCACATGTTTTTGAAAAACACAGCACCGCCTTGAGCTTCCACCCCCAATCCCACAAAATGATAGATTTGAAGTATAGGATTGTAAGGGTCAGAACACATTTGAACACATTGTCAGTGCTCTTTCAAATTCCAGTTGTCCAGTTAACTTTGGACTTTCTTTCCAGACATTCTGCTAAAATTACATGACACATGGGAGAAAACAGATGCCCAGAACTGTGTCCCTGTCATCATGGTGGTGGCCACACACTTCTCCATGTGCACATGTAGCTACGCAGGAACAGTCAGGGACAAGGGGAGGGAGCTGCAGTCCACAGCTGTGTTAGGACTTCTCAGGAGAGAACTCCAGGGGCATCCGCGGGCAGGCAGGACCATATTACAGGCTGGTCCACATGCTTCCTCTGCTTTGTTTTGCAGAAACCTTAGCAGACTCATTACAGACCTGCATGTCTTGCCCAGTATTGACTGGGAATTCCTTAGCACTGATTTATGAGGCTGACCACATTTTCCATAAACTCAACATGACTGCTGGAGACATGTGCTCGTGAACAAGAGTCACAGGTTCTGGATTTTTCCTTTAAAACAAAACAAAAACAAAAACCACCAGTTACACTCTCAGTTACATTCTGAATTGCTTCAGACATATATTGACCTCACAGAAACCTGGCAATTCATCCACCTTAGCTCCTGTCTGCCCTGCGCTCCTCCCAGCTAACACACTGCAGAAGCAAGCACAGCCCACCAACAAGTCCTCCAAGCTCCCAAAAGGCCTGACTCCTCCACCCCACCTCAGAGCATGGGATGCTGGCTGCCCGAGCCCAGATCCACCGCCCTTCTCTAGCACTGGCGCCCCACCTCCTCAGTGCTAACCACACCCCACATCAGGGAAAACTGAAGTGGATGACAGCAGCAGCTGAGGGCTTCTCATCTGCTGCCCCTGCCTTCCTCCTCCTGTATGGGGTGGCTTCGGGGACCCATTGTTCCTTGGAGCCCACCAAGAACCCTGCCAACATAAAATTGAAAAACTTCCAAAAGAAACCACCTAACTAAAATATATCTGATCCTAAAACCTGAAAGTTCCCTAAGCCTGTGATGTACTTTGTCATAATAAACTAGAAGTTCCTATCCTATTAAACTAGAAACCGAAACCATAGAGAATAATGTCATATCAAACTGAATCAATACCTTGTATTCGTTCTTTGAAGTGTAGAAGGTGACTTGGATTTACTCTGGGTCCTTGCAGTGAACAAAACTGTAACAATACAGTTCAAAGCCCCAAGGAAGCAGATCATCTAAAGGAAGTAGAGGACACGAGTTTTCAGAACAGATGGGCCAGGAACTGACATCACCATGCAGGCATAACATAAGTTGAACCATATGGCCAGGGTGTAGTAGGTGAGTCCTGTAGGGGGCCAGTGATTCTGAAACTTACATATCAGAACCAGCTAGCAGGCTTGTTAAAACAGGCTGTGGGGTCCACCCTCAGTTTCTGATTTGGGGTGGGTCTGGCAATTAGCATAGCTGATGACCTCCTGGGTGGTGCACTTTAAAGAACCAGTGAGATAAACTGAGCAGAGTGACAATCCAGGCCCCTCCAACCCTGTGAGCTTGGATTCTAAGTTAATACGTTCACAAGGATTTAACCACCAAGTCACAGCTCCCCTGTATTTTTCCATATAGCACACAACTGGAGAAAAATGGTTTAGCTTAAATCTAAATACTCAGTCCCAGTGAGTTGTAGAGAAGCCCTTGCAATTTGTAGACTACTGTTCCTAGATTGCTAATTTCACACACAGAAAGGTAAAGGAATTCAGAAATCAGAGTTCATGGAATGCAGTAATTTCAAACCTGGCTTTAAAGCACTGGATCCCACACCAACATTTCTATTCAATTGCCTGGGAAGAGGAACAGGCATCAGGCTACTAGATGCTCACGGTGATTCTGATGAGCACCCAGGACTGAGAACCAGGAAGCAGGCCCAAGTCCCTACTGTTCATGCAGACAGCATCTTATCTTTTCTTCCTGAAACAATGTAAAGATAACTCTAAGAGCCTCATGGGCATAAGGAAAGTAGACAATTACCATCTTCATGTGCTTTCAACAGTCTTTTTATTCCCAGAAAGCAGGCTGATGTAGATTCCAGCTGTTATTATTGTTACTCCTTGGGCAAAGAAGGTAGAAAAAAGAAAATATTACTCCCTAGTCTTTTCCCACTAAGACAAACTCCACCCCTTCCCTTGGTCCTAAATGGCCCGCTATGTCTTTTGTTTTGTTTTGTTTTGTTTTCAGCTTCTTGGTTGAGCCCTGATCAGGCATCAGGAGGCTGGTACATTCCATTTCTGTCTGCACACAGAACACTCAGGCACTCTGAGCTTATTTTGCAAGGCTTGGTCCCTTCACAATCAGAAAAGACCTGAGGAAACACACACAAACTACACATAAACACTGCTTAAAGCTCAGCTGAAGTCCAGCCCCAGAGGTTGTGAAATCTTCTCCCAGAGCTCCAGCGCCAGGGCTGCCTTCTGCACAGCTGTTTCCAATAATGTACCGAGTCCAGTCACATGGGCACCATGGCTCCCTGATGTCTCAGGGACTAGCATGGCCTGGACACGTTATCTCTAGGGGAGCATCCTCAGGCTGGTCCTTTCAAACAGGAGAGCTCTCATAACATAAGAAAAGCTCAGGGAAAACCTTTGCATTGTTTCTCTCTTTCACATGCTATGCATCTTCTCTTCTTCTTTCTTTTTCCTTCATTCTTTGTTCTTTCTCCTTTACTGCCAATTTTAAATGCTTGCCATGGCTCCCTTCCCTGAAACAGTCAAACATCTACCACTCCCACTAGAAGTCAGTTTTCGCGTGCTTAGTTCTAGCTGCCTAGAGTTCAGCGTGTGATGTGGATGAAACAAGGCTCAAGCACAGAATTAACTGCAAAAGAATTAACTGCAGGGGCTGGTGAGATGGCTCAGTGGTCTAAAGCACCTACTTAGAACAAGCTTAACAAAGCACAGGGACTGCGGTTCAATCCCCCAGCACCGCATGCCAGCCAGCCCCGCCCCCTGGTGGGCTGAGCTGGCCACACACACACACACACACACAAATAAATAAATAAATAAATAAATAAATAAAATTAAAAAAAAAAAAAAGAATTAACTGCAGAATTAACAAACCCAGTCATGATGTTTTAGGGTACTGACGTCTCCATTTGGGGGAGAGAAACTAATGTCAGGAAAGGTTATTCACTTTTCCAGGGACACATAGCTGGTCAGAGGTGGCTCTGGATCTCTGTGCCTGGGATTCCTGAACTCTCTCACTCAGTCAACAGATACAAGCTGAGCACTGTGTTAGTGCTGGGTGTTAACCAGCAAGTCAAGAACAGGAGCAAACAGAAGAGTCCCCAGGTACCACCTAGTGTGAAGGACACCATCATGGCAGTGAGTACAGGGAGTGAGGGCTGCTCCTAGGAAGGCATTGCATCAGCCTTAGGGTCGAAAGTGGCTTCTCAAAGTGACATCTAAGCTGAAGCCAAATAAAAGAGGGAGGATAGTCTAGTCAGAGGAAAGCTTGGGCAAAGATATGCAGGTGAGATTGTGGTTCCCTTGGGAGATGCCACATGCAGGATGGAGGAGGACAGAAAGGCAGGCAGTGAGAGGAGGGACAGAGAGGCACATGCGTTACTGGCCATGGAATCCCACCTTGGAGACAGCAGATTACTGGATGCATAGGCAGGAGCTTGTCACAGGTGTGCTTTAGCAAAATCACACTGAGTGGATGTGGATATGGTGATGGTGAGACATTCAGAGACTGAATGCAAGGGATACTGAGGAGGGCAACCCATTCAGGATCCCTCCTGCCTCTCAGGAGCAATTGCTATTCCCTATTCTTGTACCCCATTCCTTTTCCCCAGTAAATTTTCCCACTGTTAAACAAAAAGAGATTGAGGAAACAGTTGCTGACTTGGTACCTGCTTGGGTGTGGAAGATGGGCGAGGAAGGACACAAGCTTCACCCAAGTGGCAGAGATGGCCATGTTGCATTCATAGGGAAGGAGAGCGTTGAAAGGGTAGAGGGTTGGTAGTGCCTGGAGGATATCAGAGAGATGACCAGGAGCAGGCCAGGACTAGGGTGAGGCAGTTAGAACAGGGACTCTGGGGAAGTGCTAGCTTCCAGAGTTGGGCAAGTATAGGGCCAGCTCCTTCAGGGACCTGAGAGGAAATGTCCCCTTAGACGTTGTGACCTAAACACCCACACACTTCAGCTAGCCCTGCTCCCAAGAGAGTTCTGAGGTGGAAGTCCAGATCCAAGAGTCATCAGCCTTGTATCTGAGACCAAAGTGAACAGACAGGAAGGCACGCAGAATGCAGAGAGAAAGGAGAAGCAGGCTTTGTGACCCCCAAACTCTAAGGGCCATATCCTTTAAATGGGGTGGAAAAGTAAGAGGGAGCAAGAAGACTAAGAAGGGTTCACCCAAGAAGTGGCAGCAGGAGAGTCTGCCATCAGGGAGTGTTCGGGAAAAGGTACATCATGGAGAAAGATGCAGTCAGTGGTGTCAAGAGCTGGGAAACTGAGATGTACATAGAGAGCATCCTCTGGGGATGTTAGTGTAAAGGAGGTCGCCACACCCCTGGCATCCCAGCTCTGCAGCATGATGTGAGCAGAAGTGCACTTTCACTTCAGGAAGAAGAAAATGAAAGGGAAGCTAAGCGGGAGCTGGAGGAGATCTGGAGTTGGGAAAAGGATGCTTCATCAAATTAAGATGGAGCATCCTAAGAACCTAAGTGCAATTAACCAGAGTACAATGGATTCTTCAGAACAGACCAGGCAGAGGAAGGGGTTGAACAGGAAAGCTCACAGGTGGGTTCAGGAGCCTTAGGAGAAGACAGTGAAGGACCTACAGGCCAGAAGTGTCTGTCTTCCTTGGTGATGTGGGTGGCACAGCCCGGCTATAGGCAAAAGGACAGGAAGCTAAGGGCACCCTTTCATGACGTCTGTCTCCATGAGGAGAGTGAGGAGGAGCACAGCGGCTGGTGACAGAGCTCCTGAGGACAAGAAGCAGCCAGCCAGCCGGGAAGCCTGTTGCACCTTCAGAGTGAATTTCTCCACTGATGCAGGCAACACAATACTGCCCAGAGTCAACAGCAGGGCAAAGTGAATCATTCCAAGAGATGGGAGTTCATTTTCTTCAGAGAAAGCAATTGATTTCAAAGAATTTTAGTTACATCTCAACAGGTATGAAGGGCTTTTCTCAGAATTATTTTCTTGTGTTCCAAACAGCAATAATGAAAAGTATCAAGTTATGTAAAAAATTGAAGTCATTATGAAGAGGTCAGGTTTTTTACACAACAGATGACACATTTGTTTTGGCCTGGAATAAACAGATCTTCAGAATTTTTATCATTGTCTGACAGCAGGCTATGAGGTCCCCGACGGATCTGGAGTGCAAGTCCAGCTGCTGGCCACTGATTTGACCTTTTATAAACTTTTGCAAGAAGTGGGTCATGTAAGACAAAAGAAAGAGAAAAGCAAATTACAGGAAATATTCCTAGAGGGTGTGATTTGTTTTGGCACAACGTCTTCTCTGGATGTTTGAATTCTCAGTAGTATTCATTCAGTTCTCACCCTTGGAAATCTTTACTTCATTGCTTCATTGGAATGGGGGATGAGTACTTAGAATTCTTGGCTTACTTTATTGAATTTTAAAAGAACAAGTTCAAAACACTCTGTGCCCACAGCAAAAACTAAATTCTACCCAAAACCTACAAAGTTAACAACTTTTCAGAAACATGTAGTCCAAAGTTGGTGCTGCAAAATATACCATCTTGAGAATATTTTTTCTTGTGCCAACTTCCTTCTGTAGTTGGAAGTATCTCTGAGCATGAAGAAAATTGACAAAATTGAGCCTTTTCTGCTTCTCTTCCTCCCTCCCATCCTCTCCCTCACTCCCAATCCCCATAATCAAACTCCACTTTTCCCATAAGCATGTACATTCACACGCACCCAGACTTCTTCCCCTCCTCCTTCTCGTCTTCATTTCATACCTTCTTTGAGGACTCTCAACTTCAAATTGCCTCATCTCCAGGGCAGCTGTAACAACAGAAATTCAAGTTCTAATATCGAGTTGCAAATAGCAAACAGGGGAGAAGCAAATGCTAGAGACTGAATACGATGGGGCTGGGTAATGAAGCACGCCTGCCCAAATTCTCTGACCTCATTTTTTTCCCTTTCAACCAGAATTCGGATGGAGGAAAGCCGGACTTGAATCTGGGGTCAACATTTTACTCATGTTCACAGTGTGTTAGATAGTTTGCTGCACTGTCAGAACAGTATGGTTATGTCTGCTCACTGAGCTTCTGGGGACCCATTCTGTCAGCTGACGGCACCAGAAGAGATTATCTCTTGGCACATCCTGTAATTCCGTCACAGGTCTCAATTGAGAAGCATTAGAACCTAGGCTGGTGGGAAATTCTGTTCTGGCCTGAAAGTGTTGGGTTAAATCATGGACAGCAGAAGCTGGCCTGGGAGACACACTTCACAAATTCATAGTGTGGGAAAGAGCCAACCTGCCGTGGACATTCCACTCACACCGTCTTCACAGAGCATGTCCATGACCACTCACCTTTACCTGATGCACCCCAGCCCCGTCCCAAAGATGACCTGGTTGGCAGTTCCTCACAAACCTGGTCCCTTCACTTTACAAAGTAAGAAAATAGAGGTCTTAAAAGGTTGTAGAAAGACACACACACAAGCACTCCCAGGTGCATTAGCTCATTTGTTCACCTTAGTTTACCCTTTTTTTGAATATAAGAAAGGGGAGGCTCAGATAAGGTCTCTGCACTCTTCAAGATCACAAAGGATATTAATGGAAGTAGCAAGACTAGAACCCAGCAGCCCTATGCTGCCTGACCCTGCTTGAGTCCTCGCCCAAGGCCCAGAGAAGGGGAGCAGTTGAGATCAAGTTTGCGCTCAAAGAAAGAGGACAGATCCAATTTCAGGATGCAGAGCTGGTCTTCAACACCCCGTCATCTCCCATTCTGTTCTCCCTTCTCCCATCTCCTACCTTTCCATTTTTATACCTTTCCCAAGATGCCCATAAGTGCCAAAACCCTCCCACAGGGGCCTGTTCTCCTGCTCAGTGTGCTGGGCTCCTAGACAACTCAGTGTTCTCTTGTCCTTCCTTACTCCACCTCTCCCTACCTCTCTCCTTACCACCAACACTGTGCCTAAGACAGAGTAAGTGGTTCATTCAACAAGGAGAGCTTTGGTTCCAGTGGTCAACAGTCTAAGCAGACAGGCCATAGCATGAACAAGCAAAATGTCCTTGCAGTGTGTACGTGGGAACAGCCAAGAAAGATCACTAAATTATAATTCCACGTGGTGAGTGGAGTGAAGTTTGGGGTGCTTTGGAGTATAAAGCAAGCAGGTTTAAGCCAGGCTGGTAGTCAAGGAAGATTTCCACAGCCAAGAAACCCTCTCTGAGATCTGAGCACTGTGAAGCAAGGGAAGTTACCCGTGGCTGTGGGGCGCAGCGCCTGTGAGGCCCACTCCCTCTAGTCTGGTCGCATCCTCTGACTAGGTTGAGGTCCACTTCCCCCCTCAGTCTGGCTTTTCTTTCTGCGCTTATGGCTAGTCCCACAAAGTTCAGAGCCACTTTAATTTTAAGCAACATTGACTTTTACTTCCTGAAAGAGGTGAAACCCATTTGAGGGAAGGAACCGTAGCTTTTTTTTGTAAACTTTTCCTCCCAATACTGACGACACACTTCAGTTTAGTTCCTTCTCCCAGGGATCATGACTTTTTCTGCAACCCCTTGATCACAGCTGGTCACTGTTCATAAACTTTTTAAATACTGTCTTCATAGGCCACTTCATGTTACTAGTGAGCAGAGTCATCTTATAAATCCTCTGTTTTCTAATAAGGAGAGAGGTTGCAGGGTCTCCCAGGGGTGCCTACAAATACAATGAGGCTAAAGGACTGTCCCTTCATCACAATTGCTATTGTGATTGCCCCTTATTAATAACTTTGACTTCTTAAAATCTTTGCAAAAAGAAGTTAATATTTTAAAAATTCTGAGGCTTTACTGTTTTTCTTCATGCAAATGCTGTAGGAATAAATTTGTAATATTTAGAGTTTTCTATATTTTCTTCTTTTTGGCTCATACGGTGGAGAGCAGAGTCACATTCAGAACCGGCAGCGGTGACAGAGTTGTATTGGAGATGCTAACTCCATTCCCCTACCCCTCAGTACCTACCCCTACTGTTTCTGGATTTCATTCAACTCCTGGATTGCACTGCCCCATGGAATGATGTGGCTCTAGCACCTGAAATTAGGCATTGGCCTCACTTCCTCTTTGATGCAACTGGGCTCCAACTCAAATACAAGCTTCAAATGAGAGTAAATTTTGTGTAAGCTTTTCCATATACTGTCCTGCTTGCCAAAGATGAACTGTAATGGGAAAATCTAAATGTTAGAGTCTGGAAAATTGAATATAGTAGTAGATGGTATAGTAATAGACCATTCCTCCTAGTGGTACAACTCACAAAAGTAGGCCCAATGGGAAGTCCACAGTTGAGACATCCCAGTCACTATGGAAGACAGAAAATGCTCTGCAAGACAGAACTCAACGCAAGATATAAGAATCAGCTCCCAATAAGCCAACCTGCCATGAGAAGTCCCAGCCCTTCCCAGTGCAATGAGATGCTTGCAGACTTCTGCAGTCTCAAGTGCTAGACTGAATTCTCCAATTTAGAATGTCATCTGCAGCCAGGTTTTGATGCCCATCCTTTATAAATAAATTTACCCAATCCACGGTCAAAAGAAGTCCAAAACAAGGTTGATATTAGATTTGTGGGTCAAAAAAAAAAACACATAAATTTTGGATAATGTTATAATAATGCTCTCTGGAGTTCATTCCATTGATGTCATGTTTAGTTTTAATCCATTTCCAAGTTTGATTTTGTTTTAATGACAGCCATTTGATTATTGAAATTCTTTAACCTTGTAAACAATAGCAAAAACTGTTCCTCTGTGAGGAAACAAAACTTCTCATAAATCTTCCCTAGGAACATTAGGGTTAGAGAAGAGAAATGGGGGCGGGGAGGGCAGGGAGATAGTTCAATAGAATAGGCACTTGCCTGGCAAGCGCAAGGTCCTGAGCTCAATCCCCAGTACTGCAAAAAACAAACAAACAAACAAAGAGAAGAGAAACGGGTTATTCCTAGTTAGCAGTTCCAAAAAATACTGTAGCTAGTTAGACAGGGACAGAGGGAGAGATGGAGAAGGGGAGAGAGGGAAAGAGGGAGAGAGGGAGAGGGTGAGAAGGGAAGAGAGACAGACAGACAGACAAGATTGAATTTGAAATACAATTTTAAATGTCTTAATAAATCTGTGGAACTCAGAAGATAAAGGTGTTTCCATGACAGAAGCATAGTGTCTTAAATTTTTCTTTCTTTTAAGCTCTGAATTAATCAATAAAAAAGTTAATCAGGGTTGTTCCTTTCTGTATAGTTTCACATTGGCAACTTGGAGGATTACAAGTAGACTCGTGTTCTAAAATTTTATGATTTCTCTTTTTACTCCCACAAATAGCAAAAGATGTTTGTAGATCCCAAACACTTCAAAAATAAAATCTAAGGCTGACTGTCCAACAAATAAACCACTAGCCGCTACCACTTGAATGTGGCAAGTGAAAAATGGCACATGCTAAAAATGCAAAATACGCTCTGCATGTTCAATGAAAATTGCATTCAAGAGCAAAATCATGGAGACAACTCTGTTACAGCACATTGCCTCTGCCTCCTTCTCCTCCTCCAGTGTCTTTCTCCAAACACTCTTTCCTGGAATACCTAATTCATTTCATAATAATACAGAGAAAACAGAGCGAAACTAACAGATTATCATGGTTTATCACCCCGTTTTCTTTGTTAATATGTCGTTCTCTTAATTGTTTCTGTTGACCTTTAGAAACACATTCATGATAAGTAATGAAGCTTTGGCATGTTCCAAAATGACTTCAGTTCCAAAATTGCTTCCAGTCCCATTTTGGCTACAGAAAGATGAGCTGTTTGCACATTCATTTGCCCTGTTACTATCTGAAAACCAAAAAAGCAGAAGGTCACGTCACATAAGCCAATTATCCACAAATGTACTAAGCATCCTGAGGCACAGCATGGGGTGGACACTCCTTAGAAGGGGGCTAAAGAAGAAAATTGTATTTAAGAACAAGATGATGTGTTATAGAATGATTGCTTGCAAGAGAGAAAGAAAGAGAGAGAGAGAGAGAGAGAGAGAGAGAGAGAGAGAGAGAGAGAGAGAGAAATATCTGGGATGGAAAGGCAAGCTGGATACCAGGGTTGATCTGCAAAGACTTCAGAAAGGACGTGACTGAAGCTTTTCCTTAGAGGAAGCACTCAGGCTTGGGCTAAACAAAGAAAATAGGGAGGGCCTGGATCAAAACAGGTTGCTAGTCAGCAACAGTTTACATGTGCATGCATGCGGCTGTGCAGCTCCGTCTCCAGCCAGTGAACACATTCTCTTGGCGGGTGCGCTGAGCTTCATTAATACTGAAGGGTAATAAATGCTCTCATGGCCCAGGAATGAGGCCTCGCCCTGCTGCTCTTAGCAGCACAGCCGGTGGTTCTGCCCCAGGAACACAGAGGAGATCAGTGTGGCAGCAGGTGGTCTGAGCACATCTGCCTGAGCTCCACGCCCACCTCTCTCTGCCATGAGGGAATTTTCACTCCTTCACATCAATGAACCACACTCCCTCTGCATCCTCCGGGCTCCCACTGCCTGCCCACACAAGTCGTGTTTTATGGCACATTTATGCTACAGCTGCACATAGGTGTCAAATAAGTTTGGGAAATGATGCACTGAACAACGCAAAGCAGTTTTTATTTGCTCTGCAGATCTTTGAAGATGCTTTAAGGAACTGATATGCATTCGACATCTTCAGAGGGAGGATATGTTGTGCAATATTTCCTACACTTATAAACTGCTGATGTCTGTTTTTATAGAGCATCATTTGGGACTAAAGTCCTGCGGATGGTACTTTGAGAAATGCCAAGCTAAGCAGCGTTTCCTTGGGGGCTCTCCATAATTGATCAGACCCCATCTGCCTTGCAGGATGCCTGCACAAGGCAACCTGCCCCTGGAACTTGTTTCCACCTACGTGCCTTACATGTTCCCATAGGTGGGCATGTGCTAACACTGTCCCCAGGTTCAAATTATCCTGCCATTGTCTCTCCTCTCATTGTAACTCAGCCTATTTTCTCTAGAAAGCTCTTCCAAGACTTGGAGATGTCATGTGCACTATTGTAGCATGGCTTTATGACATACCCACTTGGCATTTGACAGTTGGTATCTCCCCCTTTCTATTTCTAATGTCTGGCACATGGTAAATATGAAATAAATTCTCTGTTCAGCACAGGAGAAGAAGAAAGAAAAGAAGTAGAAGGAGCACCAAGCAGGAAAGAAGGAGAGAAAAGCAGGGAGTGCGTTTGCTGAGTATAGGTAGAGGCAAAGCAACCTTGACTGTTTTACAGACAAAAGACCCAGGAGGCTTTTCTTTAGGATCAGCCATGGCAGTTCTCAGAGGGCAGACCTGGTCTTTAGCCATCCTTGGCAGAAAGACAGTGCCCATTTGTAAGGCTTCAGATGTGAGTGGTAGATGCCGAAGAGGAAGATAGACTACTCACTTAACCCTGCCTTGTGACCAAACAAATACATATGGCATGTGCATCTATTTCCTTGTTGTTTTTATGAACAGTACAATACAGAAGGTAATGACTGTTATAAGCTGCAAGCACATGACCATGTCCCAGGTGCCAGCACTGAATAAGGTTTTACAAGGTATGGACAAAAGACAGCCGGCTCCTCTGTCCCCCTGCTACCCAACCCTGCAGCCCACAGTCATGTGTGCACAGCCAGGGCAGGGCTGAAACCAAAGCAAGAAGAGCAACTATGCCACACTGATCTCTCGTAAGAAAACAAGTTCCAGGTACAGTTAGAGCCCTCCTAGGAGAGCATCTCTGGGCCATACGAGGAAAAAGAAAGAAAGTAAAGCTGGTGTCCCCGGGTTCGGAGACATGAAGCCCTTCCTACCCCATTGTTCCTTTGCTCCTAGCCCTTGCAACTTTGTATCCTTTCCTTGTGAGCTCTGGTACCTACCTTGTAGGATGAGATTGGCAGCACAGTCATCACAAAACCAGTTTGTTTTGCCACATTTCTTCTAGTCTTTACCCACTGAGAAACATTTTCTCTTGCCTCACATGGTGCACATGGCAGGCCCTGTAAATGTTTAGCCTACTCAGGTTACCCTAGGTCCAACTTCAACAGCATAATCTGAATTCAGTCTTTTGAAAAATCAGTGCAACATATGAATAAAAGCTGGGGTGGGTTAGCAAAGACTCTTCTTTGAACCAGGCTCCTGGCAGACAGCTGGCAGGACTCTGTGGGCCCAGCCATATTGGAGCCAACCTTCTTTCCTTTGGAGATCCCTACTCTTTGGCAATTCCTTTGGGATCTCTATTTATGGTCTCCTTCACATGGGCAACTGCTTCCTTACTCCCACTCTTTTTGTGACTGCTTCCATGACTGGGTCTAGCAGTCACCCCTATTTTCTGCTGCTAAAGTCCTTCTGTCTTGTTGAATGGCCTCTCAGATAGATTCCATGCTGACCCCCTCTCTGGTGTCCCTTCTGCATGGCCTAACCTAGACCACAAGAATCACCCTGTTAACCCACAGGCAGCCAGCTCCTGTAGCTGTCCCTCTCTGCTACCACAGGCTGCCCATCTCCTCAGACACATCTTTGTGCACATCTTCATGGGACTCCTTCACAAGCTCTCCTCCTAGCACCACAGAGATAGCCCTCCTGGTTGAGGTGAACCAGTGGACCGCTTCCTGACCCTAGATGAGAGACCTGCTGGACACATATAGCACACACAACTCTGCCTCCCACAACCCCCTGAACAGGCCCTGCTCTCTGCCTGGCCCCTTTCACAGCCTTCATCTGCTCCCAGCCTCACAGAGTCCATTTGCAGAGGAGCCTCCACTGGTTAGTCAGGAGTCTCATTAGAATCCCTTGGACCACTCAGCCTCATCAAAACCTCCTTCTTAACTTTCATTGCACACTTATCTCAGATTTTAATTAGCTTACCTAGCTAATTAAAGCCAGGCTTCTTCTGGTTTATTCACCACCATGTCCCGATACATGACAGGCACTCATTGAATAATTGTTGTATTGATAAATTCACTGTCATGTGACTCATTATCCTCTTCCCGAGTCTACAAGCTTTAGGGGTAGAGACTGAGATCATTTTTCCTTGTGTACTCCCCAGGGTCTGGTAGACTGCTGGCCTAATGTAAGTATTTAAAAAATAGTTTATGATGCACAAATGAACCTGGGCAACAGACCATATTTCTCTTGAAATTCATGGAGGCATGATTCAAGAAGGCACCATTGGCCTGAAGGTTCTCTCCCATTCCTTCTCTAATTCTCCACCTGGCCACATGCTTGAAACTGCCAATCTCAGATTCTCTGAATGTAGAAATCTCCCCTGAGTAAGAGAGCTGTGAGCCATTTACACTAAGGAAGCAATTGGATGCAAGGGAAAGACAGGAAGAAATGGCAGGGCCTGAGGGAACTAAGAGGGAACCCCTTCAAGCTGGGAAATGGAAGCTGCAATCTGGGCCACTTAAGAAGGTTGACCAAGATGACAGCATGTACCAAGAGATGAAAAGGAAACTGGAGAAAAGACAAATTTTTTTTAAAAATTGCCTGTAGCACCTCCTCCTCCCTCATAATTTTTAAGAATCAGTTAACTTTTAGACCTAAAAGAAACCCTAAATATTATCAGAGTCTGTGATTTTTCAAATACTTTTGATTCAAAAACAAATCCTTATTTAAATGACATCTTGGGCCTGCGAGATAGCTCAGTGAACTAAGCACCTGCTTAGGCAAGCACAGGGACCGGGTTTGATCCCTAGCACCACATGCCGCACAGGCCCTACCCCCCAGCCATGCTGAGTCAGTCACCTAGACCAGGCATGGTGATGTACACCTATAATCCCAGCTCTGGGGAAGTTGAAAACAGGAGTTACAGAGTAACACTCTGTACTAAATATATAATAAAACTAAATAAATAAAATAAATGAAATCTTGCCAGAAGCCCAGTACGAAAATAAGATAAACAGAGATGATCCAGTTCTAGGTGTAGGTAGTGGGGGCATATCTACACAAACACACACACATACACCTGCACATGCACCAACATACACAATACCTACATACAGATATAGACATGTAAACATACACTCATATATGTACCATATATGTACCTGTACATATACAAGCATACAGATAAGTATACCCATGGAGACACATATACACATCCACATGGACACCCCCAGGCACACATTTCTCCCACAGCAGTCTCCAGACCTCCCCCTCAGTCTCTAAGTTTTCAGGAAACAGTCCCTCCAAATACAATGAAGGACTCATGGCCTCCTCAGCCACCCCAGGTCTGAGAGACTGGGCTCCTGAGGTCAGAAAGCACTGGACATTAGACACCACTCCTTCCTCTCCTGATCAGGGTCTTTGCTGCTTCCTAAGTGCTTCATCTTTTTAGTAAACACTTGCTAAATGAAAGAAAGAGCCCTTTCATGAGGCTACTGAAGATGCCCTCGTGGGCTTAATACTACCAACAAATATTTATTTAGTGTTTGCTATATACTTGACACAGTATTTGGCACTCAGAACAAATGGCCATTGTCATTGCTACCCAAACCAGTGCTCTTGTGGTGCCATTGTTCAACCTTCTCTGAGCCATCTAAATTACAATTCAACATCCAACCCACATCTTACCTTCTTTTTCCTAAACATGCTTCAAGACACTGTGTGAAATGATTTGCTGATAAAATTCATTTGTCCCTGTTTCCCCTCTACCAGTCTTGTAGGACTTGCAGAAAAAATGAGGTTTGACACTGCTTGCTCCCTGCAAAACTTTGCTCTCAGGGATGACCACTGTTTCCTGTCTTTGGAACTTAGAAGCCATCTGTTTAATAATCTGCCTTAGCTCCCTGCCAAGGACTGACGTGGATCTCTCCAGTCAGCAGTTCCCACCAAAAATGCTGAGGGCCTCGGGGCCTCCCATTCTTTTGCTAGCCAGTGTCCAGGTCTCAGAAATGACTGCTTCATCCCTGATCCCCCTAAGCTTTATCCAAAGGGATGGGCTGATCACCCACTGAGATCATAATGTGCGGCTGGGCAACTTCCCTGTAGTCTATCAGCCACACCCATTCAAGGTCCAGGAGTGCTAGAGACCTACGCATAAAGCATAACTGGGTTTGCAACCTTGCCCACCCCACCCTGTGTGGTTTTGTCTAATTACCTCTTTGGAACATGTACTATGAGCTCTTGGGAGAACTGTGAAAATTAAATGTAATTTGGAGCATGAAGTGCTCAGCAGTGTCTGGCGCCTATCAGCGTACTTGTGATCACAAGAAAATGATCTCACTGATCTCTTCTGCAAGGCAAAAGAGCCTTCTTCCTATAGCTCTTACACTGTCATGGAGAAGTCCTGAGAGCATGTCCCTTTCCAGCCAACTGAATTGTGAATCGCTGCCCCAGGTCAGGCTGAAGTCCTAGAAGACTGGCCCCAGGGTGCTTCTGGAGGAAGCTACTTTCCAGAGGGACACACAGGTTATCCAGGATCATCAGGGTATTCCCCCACCCCAGAGAACTCAGCACAAACCATCAGGTGGTCTCACTCCTACAGCACATACACTAGATAGTCTGCTAAGTCTCTGAAGAAGACAGAAGCTGGTGGGAAGGCCCAGGAAGCAAAGATTATTCTTCCACCCTGCTTCCACCCTATGTGCAGACTACAGAAATCCCACCCCACACCTTTGTTGGTTAAACTTAAACTGGCAAGACTGAGCCTCAGTGAGTTTTAGATGTTCTGGATCATTTTGTGAACAGAATCCTGGGGAGTGAACCCAGGACCTTGGCCCTGCATCCCCAGCCCTTTTATGTTTTTTGGTTTGGTTTGGTTTGGTTTGGTTTGGTTTGGTTTGGTTTGGTTTGGTTTGGTTTGAAGATAGTGTCTCACAAAGTTGCCCAGGCTAGTCTCAAACTTGTGATCTTGCCTCAGTCTCCCAGAGTGCTGGGCAATTTCTTTTTAAAATACTTGAGCTGAAGGCAATAGTCCTAAGCAACAGCTGGAAATTCTATTTTTCAGTTCTGGGATTAAAAGCAAAAGTCAAGTTTTGGTGCCCTTTTATATTCTCATACTAATGATAAGTCAATAGGAAGAGTCTGCTGTTTGTCAGTCTGAAAATAGTTGATCCAGTGCACCATAGTCATGGATTCAAACTGCTTGGAAAATTCGGGAAAACTTAGTTCTGCTCACCATATGATAGATAATGGAAGGTTCAAAGCAGAAAGCCGTTAGGAAGATCTCCCCCAAAGGACAATGATGCAGCCAGGCTGCTTTTAATAATGATTTATTGCTTTCCAATGAGCCTGGGCTGTTCCAGGAGGGATAATACTTCCTGCTTTAACATTGACCAACTTTCAGCAGGAGGCAGAAATCACACTGGGAACAAAACAAAACCACCACAGCCAGGAACCCAGCATTAGAAGGTGAAACCCAGCCCAGAGCATCTGGCTGCTGTAGCTTACAGCATTAATAAAAGGCTTACAGAAAACCAAAGACCTATTAAATATCCCTGCCCCACCTAGACTTGCCATTTAATTGGGTGGGGGCCTCAAGGCAGAAGGAATATAACCGGTGCCAAAGGCTGGAGTGACTTTGGTCTGAGAGGCCTGGGTCCAGTGAAAACAAGCCAGGAGCCTTAATAGCTGCTCCGTTTTGACATCAAAAAAAAAGAAAACATTCAGAGTTCTGCTGACGGCTATGATAGAGAAACTTATTTAATATATGTAGTTTCGTGCACTTCATGCTTAAAAGAATCAAACCACAGGAAGACCCAACATCACCACTTCGACATCCACCATGGATGGACATGTCTCACAGACTCAGACTCACTGGGGAGCATTCGCCAGCTCCTCCTCGGGGTTCAGGTGGTCCCACAATTAATTTGGGATTCATGCAAAGCAGGCACAAGCAAAATGGACTGTAGACCTTCAATATGATCAAAGGACTTCTCTAGATGTATGCATCTTTGCAACCCACCTGTCAGTTTCCTAAGAAGATGAAAGATTGTCCCTTTGAATTAAGGACCTTAAAATTAGGTAACATCCTAATGTCCACAAGAGGAAAAAACATACTGCATGCCTACACACACACAAACACACACGCACACACACACACACACACACACACACACACACACACACACACCAATGGTGAAAATTAAGGTATCTGTACCTGCCAATTGATTGGCTATAAATGAGTCTCAATCTATTGTTTATACACTACTTTTGATATTGCTAATTGGGTTATTTACCATAGGTCAGGCACTCTCTTTGTGTACCATAAGCTTCCTGTCTATGAGAATCATTTTGAATCAATATTAAAATGACAGTTTCCATTCGTTGTCCCAATTCAGTAGGTGCAAGACAGGCCAGCAGGTGTGGGGTCACCTAAGAGCAAGGCACTGACCACCCAGGGTGGCCTGAGGACCAGTTGCTTTTCTTAGTGATCCTTGAGGGTTAGAACACCCAAACCAACTCAGGAGCACCTTTTCAATTGATTCTCCCTACTTAAGTGACAGATACAGTTTTTAATCCTAACTACTATCTTGTTTATCAAAGACTTCTCCAATTATGCAATTCTTATCCATCCCATCCAATCCTCTTGGCACCCTGGTAGTATGTTCCCAAGTATCAGGCATCTTCCAGTCAGGAGTCCCCAGTGCGTCTATTGCAAAATGTCCATGACCAGCTAAGGCAGGAGCTACCCACCACCCAGAGTCACAGTGGCCAGAGACCCTTCCACTATTAGCCAATTCCCTTGGCCTATTATGTGGAATCTTTCCATAGCCATCTTCATACATCCTTTGTATTTTTACTTGTGCATTTTCTGATAAGCTTGTAGCTGTTGAAAACCAAAGTCATAGACTGTAGGGAATGTTTTTACTGGGAAGAAACTGTCTCCAACTCTACATGATATCTTCTGCATTTTATTAAAAGTGCAGAGTTAGAGCCCTGATTGGAAGAAATGAACAGCCAACTAACCTGGAGGTTCCTGCACTCCAGTGAGCCCACGCCATGTATTACACTTACCTTGACTCTCTGAAAGGGATCATCACCTGAAATATAAAGGGTGATTTTAGTTAAAATATGAGGTACACAGTTTACAAGAACTGTCTTAATAAAATGGTCTATTAAATGAAACATCCCTTAAGCAATTGAGCTGAGAGGAATGTCACAGAAACACATGTGAGTTATATTTATTCGCTAAGAATTAGAAAACTTTGAAAGACACAAAAGAGCTTCCTGTTGTCCCAGAGCTTTAATGGAAGCTTCCGCTCATGGAGGACCAGAACCCGGTGGAGGCTGTTCAAAATAGTCGCCTCCCACAGTGGCCCACTCAAAGACACCTCTCAAAAAGTATCTGTATAAGTTGATGCACATAAAATATGGTAAAACCCCTCATAAGACAGTATCACTCACACACCAGTAAGAAAAGAAATGATTTCTATTTTGCAGGTGAAGCCTCATCTTTTTCTTCTCTTAGAGTTCAACTTTTAAGTGTGAGTGAAAGAGAAAGAGTTACAAGTAAAAGGACAATTGAAATCTTAGTCCTGATCATGTGGCAACTCATAGAAAAGAGCCTCTCAGAGAGTCAATCAGATTTTGCCTGGAGGTGGGGCCTCTTGTTCACCTGAAAATTGGAGATTCATTAAAATGTAGAAATAGATATACAGGGTCCAAATATTAACCATGGCTGTGTTGGACCAATGAGGCTAGGTTTTTCTTTTCTACTTTTACCATCAAACTTTTATTACCCTCAATTGCTTTTATGTAATGAAAGAGGTGATAAAAAGAAAAAGAAGCACATAGGAGCATTCATAATAACTTTAGAACTAAATCTGCTGTCTGAGCTAGACTCCCTTGCAGGTGGAAAAATGTTTCAGCCCGTTACATCCAAGCCCAAGGAAGGTAGTGTGCGGGGGTGGTCACACCAGGGCGCTGAAGCTCATTTCTGCTTCTCTTATGTCAATTACCACCTTCCCATCTGCAGCTCAGCTCTCTGGGGACACTCATTTGCAAACTTGTCATTGTTAAAAACCATTGTCTAGTGTCATGGCCCATTCTTTTTGTCTAGTGATCCCCCCAAGAGTTTTGGACTCAGAGCCTTGATATAGAAATCTTCATTTAGTTCATGACTTTTTTTTTCTTTAACCAGGGACTGAGTGTAATGGGCTAATGTTTTTGACAGACTGGCTCAAGAATCAAGCCCTCGGGGCCAGTCAGATAGGTCAGTGGACTAAAGCGCCTGTTTCGGCAAGCCCAGCGACCAAGGTTCAATCTCCTGCAACACATGCCGCCCCAGCCTCACCCCCAGGGCAGACTGGACCAGCCACAGAGTCCAGGTGTAATGGTGTACCCCTACAACCCCAGCACTGGGGAGGCTGAAAACAGGAGGATCATTAGGAGTCCGAGCTACATAGTGAGACCCTATAGCAGCCAAATACAATAAAAAAAAAAAAAAAATCAAACCTTAAGTGTACAAAACTATGGGAACTTGAAAGGTCAGTATTCTGTATTCCTTCAATGGTCTTGAGTGGACAGTGATGTAATCCTAGATGCTCTAAGTGACAGAATCTTCACTGTATCCATCTGTCCCCACTACAAGGCTGTAGTTATTTATTCTCTGTAATAACTCTCTAGTTGCAAATAAACAACACAAGAAAACTTTCTTTTCTCCTAGAGACAATTTAGGCAGTTACTGTAGTATCAACCAGAATATCTGCTGGCCATGAACGTGGAGTTGCTGGACAGCAAGGAAGGGGTGACAAGAGAGGCACCATTATCAGGGTTGCCTTGGACTTCTGCATAGCGTGACGTGGGCTTCTCCTCAGCATAGCAAGGTGAAAAATTGAAAGGATCGTCGCATTCAAAAGGAAGAACTGTGCTCTACAACAGCAGGACTCTGACATTTGTGGTCTATAAACCATTTTTTCATATACCAGAACCTTTTGTGAGGTTACACTTTACATAAACTATAATTTCATAATCACTTTTTTGAGAACCAATCCTTTTTGTGCTCTTCTGATGCAAAGGAGAAGGGGCATCCTTTTATTTACTTAAAGGAAGCCTGCCACTGTCATTTGCCTTCAGAAAGAACATCTTTACTGCCTGCATAAGCCTTTGGAGGGCCTGTGGTTCTTCTAGTGGGGAACAAAAAGGAAAAGATTTTCCTCCAGCTGGCATCAGCTCTACTCAGATGGCTCCAGGGAGCATAGCAGATTGTAAGATGGCCCAGGACTTCAGACTGTACTCCATTGTAAGATGGCCCAGGACTTCAGGAGTACACAGGAAGAGGAAAAGCTGTACAGTCTCATATGACCAGCAAGTGGACATTAGCAGAGCAGAAGAAATACCATGTATGCCTTGGCTCAGTCCCTCTTTTTAGATAACATGATAAGCATCTTCTCTCCGAGCATCTAGTTGATTTCCTTTCCAAACCCACTATTATCTTTTCCCTCCATCTTTGCTCTTTCATCTGGCAAAAATTTTCCTTCCTACTAACTTACCAACCTGCAGATAATGGAAGGTTTACATTTTTGTACTTCATTCTTTCATACAAACAGAAGTACAAAGAAGGGTACCTTTGGGAGGACAGCAAAGCAATTCAAGGGTATTCTCTTTAGCTGTAGTAAGACTGGTCCAAACAGGAAGGTCATCTTTGACACTTAGTTCAAATGAAAGCTGATACTTCATGAAGTGAAGTCACCATCATTATCATCGTCGTCATCATCATCGTCACCACCATCACCACCAACATGACAAAAATAGCTTTACATTTTGGGGATGTTTGCAGGAAAGAAAGAAAGTTTCAATATTTTCACTATGTTTTTCATCCTTTGTATCAGGAGAATGGAAATGACTAAAATTTAACTGATTTGTTTAATCTCAGAAATAGATATAGGCCCAGGGAGATAGCTCAATGGCATAAGTGCCTGCCTGGCATAAGTGCAAGACCCTGAGTTCCATCCCTGGTACCAAGAAAAAAAAGAAAGCAAGAAAGCAAGCAAGCAAGCTCAATTTCAATTGAGTACAATCACTGAGCAAAAACCATACATCTACTCATCCTCTTTGAACTCCAAAATTTGGCATATAAACTATTATCTCTATGGGCTTGCATTCCAGCCCTGTGGAGAGTAAGTACCCACCATGCACCACGGCTCAGCGCTCTTCATGAGAACACGAAGGGCCGCGAGTGCTCTGGCACAGCCCTGCAGATGCACAGGTCTCAGATGCACATGTTTCCTGGCGCCCACCTGCGCAGCCGCTCCTCCATAGCAGAACAC
>NW_004524634.1:292436-294193 GCF_000260255.1 Octodon degus
CTCCTCCATAGCAGAACACATCATCTGCAGCTCCTGGCAGCTCTGAAAATACTTTCCTCTGAAAATGTCACAGGAAACAAAAGAGTTGAACTCTGCAGCCTTTTATGAAAGTGGCCCTAAAAATGTTTAAAGCTTTACAACAAGCTCGTATTATATACCATATGAAGAGAAATTAAGTCTCTCCAAGGCTCCTTGCACAACATGGATCTGCCTGGGCAGATCTTTGGTGCCAGGCTCCCTCTGCTCTGCGATTCCCCAGCTCAGGTGAACGAGCTCACACACTAACTTCCCAGCCAGCGTGCTCCGTGAGCTCTCTGTGTGCCTTTGCATCACCCCATTGTCATGAACTTTTAACTGTTTTGTGCCCCTTTCTCTGTGCTGCTGTTATTCTCCAAAATTAACAGCACTGGAAGCCCTTCCTCTGGCCTCAGTAGGACAGATGATTGTACTGAATAACACACAGTTGCTGGCGTCTATGTCCACAAACTTTCCCTTCTGTCTAATATTTTGGCACCTACAAGAGGCCTCTGTGAGATGCCCATGGAGGATCCCTACCGTTGATAACGTCAGATGATGAGGTAGCCAGGGCCTTGTGAGTGGAGGCATAGGAAGAGGACGTCTCTGAGCATGGAAGCTCTGGGGTTCTACTGAGCTCACTCCAAGACATCAACCTCATACATAGTAGGGAGACAAAGAAGGAAATAGGATGAAGGAGGGTGTTCCAAAAGAGTAAGGCATTCACAGAAAATAATGATGGAACCTACAAGTTCCCTCTTCAGCTACACCACATGGTTCTTCAACCCATCCAGGCTTGTTATTTATTGAACACTTAGCAAGTGCCTCATGCCTTTTATTTTAAACAGTGCTGGGATTTGGACCCAGAGTCTTATGCATGCTAGGCTTACACTTCACTGCTGAGCTAGCCTCTCATGCTATTCTAGAAGCTTCCTTTAGATCAAATAATACTACAAAGTCGAATAAAAATGGTGGAAAATATGGAAGGACCATGTGGAAATGGAGATACCCACATAAAAGACACAGTATAGTATTATTGCTGTTTGACTTTATTATTCATAATGCAACCAGAGAATCTGAATAAGTTGTTCCAGATTGTGGTATCTTCCTACGCTGCCTCACAGCTGCATCCCTCTGCCTGGTGAATCTTCTTCCTAGGTGAACTAAGAGGGAGTCTGTAGCCATGGCACTGAGAGGAGGAGTGGGCCAAACCACTAAGACACCCACTCACTGCAGGATCTTTGGAAGCTAAACAAAGATCCCTCTTACTAAGCATGAGGTCACCTTTCTTCTTCCTGGACTGCCTGGCTACACAGGGCTATTTGGGTTCATACCAGGGCTGTTCACTGGGAGCAGAGCCTGGGAGGCCCAGCAAGGTTCTGTCATAACTGGGGCCTGGTGGAAGGCCAGCCAGCTGAGGAAGGACATGGGACAGGCCAAGAAGCCAGGGAACAAACAGAGGTCAAGTTAGCCCCCAAAGGTCTCATAGTGTGTAGCAATAGGAGGGGAAGCTAAGAGCTAAAACAGTGGTTAAAGAAATAATACTGAAAGCCAGGAGCAGCAATGTAAGTAGCGAGTGGAGGCCAAAGACAAGAGAGACAACTACAGAGATACTCTTCAACCATCCTTGTAAGAGCTTGTAAAACCAGGAAGGACTATTTAAACAGAAAGAACTGAAATGTGACCATCATGCCACTCCTAGTGTCTCCAAGTGGAGATCTCTTCTGAGCTCACTTTTTTTT
>NW_004524634.1:295518-296026 GCF_000260255.1 Octodon degus
CAACTCTTGTTGCACAGGTCCTGCTTTACCTTGGTCTTAACCATCCAGCAGAAAAGTATAAAAATGAAGTATAAGAAGTAAAGCCATGCTGTTTTGTTCAGCTGTAGGGGACTCAGGTCAACAATTTCTGACCTTCCCAGTGAAGTGGAAGACCCAATACTATTATGGACTACTGGACTCTTTTAGAATATTTTGCTGAGTTAACACACCTAAAATATTCAAATGACAGAGCTAAACAAAACAGGGGATACAGATGAATGTCCATTTTGTATCTGTGTATTCAGAACGGTTAGGATAGATATATAGTTACATTCTCTTAATGAATAGGGGGATTTGTTCTAATAGTGTCTGTAAATAGGATATCATGTCTGCATCTTGTACAGCAAATAACCACTAGGAAGAATGTATGCAATGTTTTAATTATTGAAACTGTCCTACCAATTTGGTTTGAAACTGTCTCGTTGCTATTTGTTTCTCAATAAAATTATGGGAAAAAAGGCACCCAAGT
>NW_004524634.1:296180-303477 GCF_000260255.1 Octodon degus
AAGAAGAATCCCACATTTTAAGTGCTATAAATTTTCCATTTCTTTGATTGACCAGTTGCAAACATCAGCAGTGATAGTTCAGGGCTTTGATTTCTGTGTTCCATAATTTTGGTGGGAGGGGCATTCTGGTAGAACCACACCAAACCTTTCCTGAAAAGTCATCAAATCTAGGAAACATCTAATGGGTTCCCTGAGGATGACTGGGGCAAGGACATCCTATTGAAAGTTAAAGTAGCTGGTCAAACACCTGGTTAAAAATAAAAGGTACCCCAGTGCCTACTCAGAAAGTGTCACCAAAATAGCCTACGACCGCATTCCTGACACTCAGCATTGGGGCCACTCTTTTTTAATTTTTTATTATTTATTTATTTATTTATTTATTTGGTACGGGCCCTCACTATGTAGCTCTGACTCATAGTGATCCTCCTGTCCCAGCCTCCCTAGTGCTGGGATTACAGGCGTGCACCACTAAGCTCAGTTTTGGGGCCAGCACAACACTTCCGGTGTTCTGGATCAACACAGCGTGCAGTACTGGGGATGGAACCCGGGTCCTTGCGCTTGCCAGGCAGGCACTTAGACCACCAAGCTACCTCCTCAGTCCTGGGGCCACTCTTTTAGAATAAAATATCATTTTTAGAAAGTTCATTTCTTGAATTACATCATTCCTCTTAGAGGATCAGCTAATCTGGCAAAAGCCCAAAGTAACATAAATGCAAACAAGTTAGAACTTCTTCTTCTTGTTAGAATAAGTAGCCCTCTGGGAGTCAGCTGCCCAGGGTTAATATGGTGGCTGCTCGCTCCCAGGAGCCTGGGCTGCTTCTGTCTTACTTCTCTACCACTTCTAGAGGAGTCCTCATCTGCATATTTCAAGAATCTAAAAAGAAGAGGACATGCTTCCTCCTTTTAAAGCAGAGCCTAGAATTATACATATCACTTCTGCTCACACGCAACTTCCAGATTATGGATTATGGATTATGGCCACAGTGTGATGTGAGAAGCCATACCCAAGTGCAGTTCATGCACCAACGAGGTCAGGGCTTTCAGCACCTATTATTGACTCTTGAATCACCTTACACAAGAGAGGCTGAGAAATTTAGTCCTTACCAGGTGGTCATAAGCCCGGTGAATTTGGGTTCCACTATTAAAGAAAGCAGAAAAGGATACAAGAAACAATTATCCACCTTGTCCCCAGTATACTTTTGTATCTATGAAAAGATAGAACCTATTAAGAAATAAACTGCTATAGTACATCCAGCTCATGGATCTGATCATAAATTTACTGCTTAGAAAACAAAGAGAAGAGTCACAATGGGAAGTTTAGACTGCAAGAACAAGTAAGTTTAGATTGCAAGGAGGGATAGGGGATCCCAGGGCCCTTGTCCAGGAAGGGTTGGCTAGAGGTTATTGGAGTTCTGAGGAAAGGAGAAACAGGCATGGAGAGCTGGAAGGGTATGGTGGGAACCAACAAGTGCTGGGGCCCAAAGCAAATTCTCCAGAGTATTGTATGACTGGTGGCCAACCCTAAATGTCCATGCTTCTTGATTCATTCTGCCCTAGATGTGTTGCAATCTAAAAGCACTCACTACTTAAAAGACTATAAAGTGGGGGTTTTTTGTATGTTTTTTCTTCTTCCTTTTTTTTAAGACTATAAAGTTTAAACAGACCTGGATTTAAATCTCTACACTTTCATACAAGATGCTAGCCTATTCCCTTAGCCTTTCTAAGCCTATGTCTGCCAGGATAATATTACCCAACAGACTATTGAAAGGACAAAGGAGATAGTGTGTATATAAAGTGCCTAGTACCAAGCATGGCACAGTGGAGGGACTCAGTGACTGGTCCATGTCATTAGTATGAAACTTTCTACCTAGTATCAAGCAACAGGCCCCTCAGATGATTCTGTGTGAGCAGGGAGCTTGGCCAGTGTCATGGGTGGACAAGCAGTGCCCAGGAGAGGTGCTGAGAATCTAGTAGATACGCCCTCCAGGGTGCTTATCTCATGCTGCTCAAGCTGCCATAATAAGATATTATAGACTGGGTGGAGTAAACAAGACTTGTGTTTCCTTACAGTTTTGGAGGCTGGCAACCCAAGCCCAGCATGCCAGGATGGTGGGGCTATGGTGAGGCCTATTTTCTAGGCTGTATATACACACCGCCCTTCCTCCACACGTACACAAGGAGAAAGACAGCAAACCCATCCATCCTGCCATGAGGACTCTACCCTCGGGACCTCACCTAACCCCATCTCATTGGGGTTTGGGGTTTGAGCATATGAATTTGAGGGAATAACAAAGCCATTCACTGGCAATAATATAGAATTCACAAAAGCAAAATAAAATTGTTCCTTTTTTCAATTAGGGTTATTTCCATTTTAAGGAAAGCACTTTGCCAGCTCCAGGCATAGGAAAGAACCATCCCGAAGATGGGATGTTCCTCACATTGTGCAAAAGAAGGAAAAAAAACCTTCACTATGACTTATATATGAAGTAGGATGAGGTTTGAGCTATGCACCAGATGAATAAATAATTTCATAATTTTACATTTTCACATCCAAGCTAAATAATGCTCTTGGCCAAGCAGTCTTGGGCAATTTATCCTCTGGCACCAATATTTTAAGGCAGATACCTCAACATAAATAAAATAATAAATACAAAAGCTACAATCTGATGGTTCTAAGGAGTCAGAGTCACTTAATGAGAGACACGGATAAGGACAGGAAAACATATCTTCCAGATTATTAAGAGGGAGAGAAAGAAAGAGAGAAAAAGAAGAGCGAATAAAATTAGTTCATCCTGGATCAGACTTCCCCTCACTCAGCATGACCATGCCACAGTGTGCTGCTGTTTTTATATCTTAAAAAAGTGCATTAAAGCAACAGTATTGCTGAGATCCATCCAAAATGCCTATTAAAACCAGGCTGTCTGGAGAAGTCATTGCTTCGCTGCTTGGCAGAGCCCTCAGAGTATACACTGGGCTTTATGTTACCAGTGAAGAGAAATGGTTGGTGCCAATGACTGGTTTTTACAACAAAGCTAAGAAACAGTATTCAGGATGCCCCTTGACCACCACTGAGCATAATTTTCTTCCTCTTGAATGAACAAATGTTATCAGGCTATCCCACCTCTCCCCAAGGTGTCTGCCTAAGTCCTTGTGCTCCCGCTGAAAGATCAGAATTTGTACATCCAGTTCCTCATGAGCAGCAGCACTTTGGCTGCCTGTCAACTTTTCCTACATTTCCTCCCTCCGTCTTTTTTAATCTCTCTATTTTTTTCAGCTTTTTCAGAATATTTTCAGAATATAACAGTCTATAATTTTATATCATGAAATTTAAAGTGGGGGTTTAAGCATCACTTATGTCACTCAGCATGTTTTTCTCTTTGTTACAGTGACTTATTGGTCTTTAATCAGAGTTCATCCTTCTCAGTTTAAATTTATTAATACATTTATTTACATGAGAAGTAATTAGCTTTAACTTTGGGCATAAGTTAGACATTGGTACTTCACAGCCTTTCAAATAATATTAGGGAGAATCTTCAGAAGATTTTTGAATCTAGCAGTTAATTGGAAAGATTCTCACCCTGCCTAACTATATATACTGACACCTGTGAACTAAGCAACTGCACTGAAGATGGCAGTTTAACAGTAGGTTCATGCTTGGAGTGCCTGTCATTCGGGTCTTCTGAAGACAGGGCTACTTGTCATGACATGCCAGTTGCTGCCATGCTGTCTCTTGGGTAGATGATTGTTCAAAAACAAGGGGGTGGTGAATGAAGGCAGGAGACAGGAAAAGGAATATTGTGGGACTGTCCTGCTTCAAGGTTGTATATGGTTAGATTTCTGGACTTATGTGTAAACATAAGAATTATATAATTCTTTATACCTATTTTTAAAATATATTTTAATTCTTTTCATCATATTCTGTAGGGACTTAAAGTTCAACATATCAATACTTGATGAAAAATACCTGTTCCATGTTATGCCTAAGATAACAGATGTTTGATATTCAGACACATAGTGAGGTTAAGCTTAACAGCCTAGGTTGTATGGTAATGACAATATGCTTATCTTCTGGAGGGTTAACAACCTAAATTTGCAGACCAAACTTAGAGAAAAAGGAGGGCCACAAGGAAAGCCAACATTTTGGCCCTAGCCTTCCAAGGTCAATTAAGACTAGGACATATAAGAACTTGTACTGTAACATCATGTAACTCAGTAATGTCCCGAATTTTCTGATCAAGGAGATTATGGGGCAAAAAAAGAAAGTGATAGATGATGTAGAGTGTGCCTAAGGAGAGTCACATGCAGAGAAAACATTCTCTCAGGCTTTCACAGAGAGCACATTGGCCAAGCAATGGCCATGACTCATCCACATGGCCGACACTGACAAAGGTTCTACAATCTGAGGTACAGGATCTCAGGATAAATAATGAGGGGATTTCACTGCCCTTATCAGACCCAAAAGCTACAACTCTTGTTACATAGGTCTTGCTTTATCTTGGTCTTAACCATCCAGCAGAAAAGTATAAAAACGAAGTATAAGAAGTAAAGCCATGCTGTTATTATGTTGAGCTGTAGGGAACTCAGGTCAACCATTTCTGACCTTGCCAGTGAAGTAGAAGACCCAATACTATTATGGACTACTGGACTCTTTTAGAATATTTTGCTGAGTTAACACACCTATAATATTCAAATGACAGAACTAAACAAAACAGGGGATACAGATGAATGTCCATTTTGTATCTGTGTATTCAGAATGGTTAGGATAGATATATAGTTACATTCTCTTAATGAATAGGGGGATTTGTTCTAATAATGTTTGTAAATAGGATATCATGTCTGTATCTTCTACAGCAAATAACCACTAGGAAGAATGTATGCAATCTGTTAATTATTGAACTGTCCTACCAATTTGATTTGAAACTGTCTCATTGCTATTTGTCTGTCAATAAAATTATGGAAAAATAAATAAATAAATAATTTTTTTTTAAAGAGGAGGGAGGGAGGGTGGAATTAAAGAAGGGAGGGAGGGAGTAAACCTACAACTCCCTTCCTCAGGTTCCACAAACCATGAATGAGCCCACTAGGCAAAGAGATGAGCTGTTACTTGTTTCAGAGTTGTTCCAAAATAAACCACTCAAACATGGTGACTTCAGCTGCCATTTTGCTGTGTTTTATCCAGCTCTGTGGTACCTTTGGTCTCTCTCACAGGCTGCCAGAGCTGAAGAAGTCAGGAGAAGGTGGATGACTAGACTTTACTCACCTGTGTGCCCTCAGGCACCTTTCACAAGGCCTCTGTCTGAGATACAGACTCCATCCCTGGAAGCCTACACCAGGAAGGCACCAAAACCAGGAAGCAGAAACCATCAAGGCTCTTAGTGTTGGGCTCAAAGCTAACACCTTATGCCTGTCATCTTCCATTATTTCAAACTATCACAGGCCAGCAAGGCTTTAAGGGAGCAGAGGGGTAGATGCTTTCTCACCAGGGACAGTGGCATGGCTTACGGGAGAAAAGCAATTGAGGGCAACCATTGTTGCAGCCAGGTTGCCATTTCAAGCAGGAAGTGAGAACTCTTTGGACCAGAGAGGATTCCTTCTGTCCCACTGGCTCTGAGAAAGGCCCCACCCTGCTGCTCGTGGGTGGCTTGATGATTAAAATAGCAAAGTGAAACTTTAGCAAATGTAATTATGTAAAATATTGAAGAATAAACCTCACCACTATTGGTTTCCGTTCAATCAAGCAGATAAAACAAAATAAGATACAGGAGCTTTAATCAACTTTAAAAAATGATTAGTGGAGAATCTATTAATAGCATTCTTCAGGTAAAGAACTCATATTTATTTTTAACATTTATAAAAGTTAGCTATAACTTAAGCCACAAACAAAACCTGGCAAAAAGGAAAATGATTTTTAGAAGCCACGTTTTCCTATCACCACACACAAAAATAAAGCTGATAGTTAGAAATGAGGAATGGATCTCTTATTTTTAAAATGCACTTAAGAAGTTTAAAACATGGCCCGAAATTACTTTTGGGCCTGAGAAAAATCAGAGTTTCAATTTGATATTTCAATTTTCTGGAATTCCAAAAAAAATAAATAAAATAAATAACAAAAATTAAGACACCACAGTAAAAGCTGGTAGGATTTCGAAGAACCATATCTTAAATTCTTTCATTATTAAACAAGAAAAAAAATGAAAACAAGTGAAGTAATCATCAGATAAAGTTTAGAAAGGACTATGAGACAAATTATGGGAAGCAGAAATGAAAAATCTATGACTACAAGAACAAATTAAAGAAAATAAAGCAAATCTGTAGATAAAAATAAGAAATAAATCTTTAAAACTTCTTTGGGAATGCCAGTGTCATCAACAAATCTTTGAAAGACAAAACAAAAAGTCAGAACACATAAATATATATAATATTAAAAGTGATGAAATGTTTCCACAAATAATGAGATTACTTTTCCTGTAAAAATTTCCTGTGTATTCAGTTCTTGACAAGACACTAAAGACAAGGTACACAACCTGAATAGGTCAATACCTTTCATGAAAATCTTCAAAGGCATCAAAAATCTGCACCCTAGAAAGACAACGTGTCTACACATTTTTTTGAGAAAACTCTTTTAAATAAACAAGTAATTCTTATGCTACTTCAGAAATATAAAGCATATTACTTGGGGCTTGGGGGAAGCAGTTTGTTGGTTTTTGAGACAGGGCCTCACTGGGTAGATACAGCTGGCCTTGCCCTCACTGTGCAGCCCAGGCTGGCCTCAAACGCATGCGATCTTCCTGCTTCAGCCTCAAGTGCTGCGATTACAGGCATGTGCCACCATGCCCAGTTATCTGGAACAATTAAAAATGAAAATCTTCCCAATTTGTTTTGTGATGTTAGTATAATTTCAAGGGAAAAATAGGGCAACATCAAAATAAAATGACCAATCGCACCTTGAGGTGTGTGCAAAATCCTAAGTCAAAGCTAACTATTAATTCCAGGACTTTTTGATTTACCTCAGAAATGAGCAGATAATTTTTACTTTAACATTTATCGCATTAATAGATCAAAATAGAGGAAAAATGTGATGATCCTGATCGATATTGAAAAGATATTTGATAAATTTTAATACATTGTTTTTGAAATCTATAAACTGACCACAAATGGAAAATTATTTCCTTAAAAGTATCAATATGATCATATTGTTTATCACCAAAAAGTAGGTTTTTTCGGGCTAAAGCGCCCGCTTAGGCAGAGCGCAGTGACTGGGGTTCGATCCCCGGCGTGCCATGCCGGCCCCGCCCCC
>NW_004524634.1:304742-306060 GCF_000260255.1 Octodon degus
GGCCCCAGTGTCCTGTTCATGAGTGAGAAAACAATGTGAAAAGTCATTTTCACCAACTCAATCCTTGATACGTTATTCTGAATTGTTAAAGTAGAAGAATGAGCAGAGGAGTGGTGCAGGTAGTCTTGACAATGAAAACTAAAGGTATTCTTACAGTCCCAATATTAAGACATATGGTGAGGCTCTACTGATGGGAACTCTGCCACTACACATAGGTACATCAGAGAAGCGGAGCCAAGACTCCAAAAACAAATGCAAGGACTAATGAGAATTTACAATAAAGCGGCCTTAAATCAGTTGGAGGATGACAGATGGTATTAGTACAATTCAACTGGCTGATGATTTAGAAAAAGGATGAGGGGCCAGGAAGATGGCTCAGTGGAATAAGCGCTTCCCTGGCAAGCACAAGGGCCTGAGTTCAATCTCTGGTTCTGCCAAAAAAAAAAAAAAAGGAAAAGAAAAGAAAAGAAAAGAAAAAGGATGAAATAAATCTGAATTTGCACCTCGTACCTTATAGCAAATTATTTCAGCTGTTAATGCTTAATATTAATGAGTGCTCTTAAGTGTCACTGTTCAAAATTATTCATAATCTCAATTAATCTTAATAGTAGTCTCCTGAGATAGAACCAGTTATTAAACTTTATTTTAGAGGAAATCTACAAATAGGGCATTAGAGAGGTTAGTTTGTTCAGGGTAGCACAGGCTGTAGAACCTGGTAGTTTGGTTCTTAGAGTCCACATTCTATAAACATAGAAAAGTAAAATTATAGAATAATGAGAAAAAACAGAATAATGAAAGCCTTTCTAATGTGTTTAAAAATAGACACTATGAATTGATATAGATGGCCACCCCCATAAAAATGTTTAACTTTCCTGTACATCAAAAAATACCACAAACCAAGTTTAAAAGAAAAAAAAACTAACCCAAAGGGGGGAAAAATACCTTATATAAGCAAGGTTTCATCATTACTGTATAAAGAGCCCTTTCTTAAAATCAATAAGAAAAGATCAAAACAATAGAAAATTAGGCAAGGGGTGAAATCAGGCAAGTCAATAAAGGGGAAGTTCAAAGGTTAATGTGCATGTTGGTAAATACTATTTTGCCTTGGTAATAAAACAGCCAACATGGAAATGAAGACACAGTTCCTTCTGACATAAATTGGAAGAGCTTTTCCTTATAAAACTATAATTGAAACTGTAGAGAAATAAAAATTGTCATAAAATAGCACTGGGGCTACAAACAACATCACTTTTGGGCCAGGGAGATGGCACAGTAGTATAAGGGCTTCCCTGGCAAGCACAAGGGCCCGAGTTCAATC
>NW_004524634.1:306195-323060 GCF_000260255.1 Octodon degus
AAAAAAAAAAAAAAATTAAGATGAGTATAAACTTTGACACAGAAATTCTGCCTTAACCAATTTGTCCTAAAATTATTGATGAATAGAAGAAATATTTATATGGGTAGTTTCATTACAGCCTTGTTTATAATATTGACAAACTCTTTAAACCCAACAATAGTTTAATAACTGCATTTGGTGCACCTGTGTGGTAGATTATGCAACTGAAAATGGCAGAGGAAAAAATAAGTTATAAGACATTATCTTTAAATTTTATACAAGATGATCCCATTTTTGTAAATAATGTGTCAGTATGGGGAGGTTGAAAAGGATAAAGACAAATGTTTATTCTAACCATGGATTACAGAGAGTTAAATCAGGCAGTACCCCAATCTACACCACCGTGCCACACCCACAAAAACGTGAATTCTAAATGCTGTTGCTTAAAATTCTCCCTTTTCTTTCTCCTTCCTTTGTGTTTATTTGGTGGCCCCAGTCATAGAAGATGAGTGACAGTAAGACTGGAGAGGGGTGAATGCATGTGAAAGATCTTTCAGAAGTAGAATCAAAACTGCCTCTGCTTCTCCCTGACTGGAGTGGCAGACAGATTTTCCTCATCTCCACTTACTTCCTCTATTCGAAGGGTCACTTCTGACTGACTGAGCTCTTCTCATTCATCCCAAATTCTCCAGGAGAACCTTCTTGGCCTCCCTCAGATCACACATGTACCTCTGTTCCCTCAACCATGGCCAAGAGCAGCATCACAGGTCACAAATACGGTTGCTGGTGTCCACCTGCTTGTGAGATCATTTGACTACCATGTGTCTCCACCTCTAGACTATATTCTTCATGAGGGCAAAGCCCTCAAGTCTTGCTTATGACTGCCTGCAGCCTCTTGGGCATAGCTGGCACAAAACATTGCCTGCCAAAAAGAAGATTCAAGCACAATGAATGAAGTCACACATGGGGGAGAAGCCGTATCAAGTCATCCAGGCCAGACCTGCACAATTTCATTGGTCATAGATCTATTTGCTTACTAGGGCACCAAATGCAGCAGATTGCATCAGTTGCCTTCAATATTCAAATGAGGCTTTTGCAGTCTTGTCTGGGAACCATCCCTCTTTGCAAGAGGGACTTAAATTAGGAACCAAGCTCCTCATTCTGAACAACTAATTTCTGAACAAACTCCAGAAACCTAATCCACTTGTAACTTGAGAAATACCTACAACTTTCCAAAAGAGACAATCAATGGAAGAACTGGGCCAGAGAATGAAGGTATTTGTCAGAGCAAACCTGGCATGTATATTATACTTTTTCCATCTGATTATTTTAGTATTCTTCCTGTGAAATCCAATTTCCTTAAATGACCTCTGTTTATAGGAAACTATTTGGCTTAATCTGTGGGCTCCGTGGCATATTTGTAACCATCTCTGAAGGCCAGCTCCCTCTCCGCTGAGCGTGCATGATACCCAAACAGATGTTTCCTAACACTCAGCACACATGAGCTCACCACTGGCAAATCCTTTGCACATAATCAGCCCATATCTCCTGCTCACATCTCCCCTGGCAGCCCACAAACCCAAATTCAGAACTCGTAGGCAAGCTGCGTCCTCACCGTGACAATACAAAAGCAGAAGTGAATGTATTAATATCTCTGAAATCTAATGAAGAACTGGAAAATTCACAATACAAAGATTGAGCCGAGGGCCAGCCAGATAGCTCAGCGGATTAAAGCGCCTGCTTAGGCAGATGCAGGGTCCAGGGGTTCAATCCCCCAGGTCTGCCATGCCGGCCCCGCCCCCAGGGAGAACTGAGCCAGTGATTGAGACTAGGTGTGGTGGTGCACACCTGTAATCTCAGTGCTTGGGAGGCTGAAAACAGGAGAATTACTATAAATCCAATCTACGTAGTGAGACCCTGAACATCTCGTAGACCCTGCCCTAAAATACAAAAAATAGAATAAAATACAGAAACCAAAAGAAAGGAGCACAAAAGATCCTTGCCATTCTTCTCTCAAGGTCCTAGAAATATCCAAAGAGTCAGAGAAGATAACATGAGAATCCATAAAACTCACAGCCATGTTAATGGACCCCTGAACTTCTAACAGCCTAAATTTACAGGGAGAATCTGAGCTTTCTAAGGATTTTTGCTGCACTTGAGAGACCCACAGGTAGATGAGCATCATTTGCCAAGTGCTAAATTAAACTTCAACCCTGAGATCTTCCTAGCAGCACTAGGGCCCTTTCTCCTTCAGGAGGTGCCGCCTCCAAGTTGTCCACTAACTGACTCCAGAGCAGCTCTGATGCTCAGAGACATCGGAAGAAGAGCGCTGATGCTACATAGTATTCCTTCATTTAGCAAGTGTTCATGGAGGGCTTACCCTGAGCCAGGCTGGAAATCCTACAGTAAAAAAGTAAGAAATTAAGCGCAAAGTGTAAGTGAGGACCACATCTCGAGGGCTGCCTGTGGCATCGGAGGTACAGTATTTGCATTTTATGTTCAAGGTAGCAAGGAGCCTGTGAAGAATTTTGAGCTGGAGAGTAAAATGGATTGATTTACATTCTGGGGGGAAAAAGCCTCAAAAGCTATGTCAACAGCTGCTAGATATCACCAAGTGCTACATTGTATGGTACTTGTACAATCCTTCAAGAAACTATTTGCATTTCTTGTTGATACTCAGGAAAAAATACAGTAAAAAAAAGGGGGTGAGTCTTTTGGGCAAGCAGAGTTAGGTTTTAATCCCACTCTCATTTAATCTCAGTTCTCATTGCTGGCAAATCTTAGCAAGTTATTTAAATATTTCTGAGGTCTTTGTTTCCTTTCTGTACAATGAAGGTAATGATACTTAGCTCATATGCTGTGATAATAAAGAAAGAAAATGATGTGCCTGGAAATTGCTGATAAACTTCCCATTAGCAGATATTGTTGCCTCTTCATCATAGAATTTTGCTAGAGTATGCTGTGGCTACTATTTGAAAATAATCGGCATTCATAGTTGTTAATAAGGAAGGCAAGGTAAAATGAGGCCAAAGCCAATCTGGGATCTGAACCAAACTACCCAAACACAATAGTGTCGAGAATTAAACTGGGTTACAAAGACCAGCGTTATACAGTGAGAGCTCCAATCGTCCTAGCAACATTTTAAGCAAACACTGGTGCAGATTTACTGGCACATTTGACAGAGAGCACATCTGGCCTTTCTATTATCCTCTTGCAAGAAAAAAAAAAAAACTGATGCTGTGTAAACTGATCTTTAGACCAATTATATGGTCTAAGTGTTATGCTGTTTGTGTTGGCACCTCCAGCTCCAGGGTTTAAGAACTTAATTTTAGCCACACCCCTCATATGAAGACTGTCTTACTGTAAACTGCCTCAGGGCTGCATTTATGCCGAGCCTGCACCTTTTTTCCTGGAAGATAAATACCTGTAAGTGTATCACACGCTAACTGTGTGTGCAAAGCGCTATGGGAGGAGTCCTATAAGAAATAAGTTACAGGAGTTCTACAGCAACAGAAGAAAGAAATCGAGGCACAGGAAAGCAGGCTCTGGGGGATGCTTCAGTCACATGCCCTGCTGCCTTTTCTTATCCTATTTACCAATTTTATTCTAGAGGCCAGGTGTGGAGTGTAGTCCGCATTCCACTCAGAACACCTGATGCTACCTCCAACTGGTGGTCTACTGTGGACAAGGTCATCACTATGTCTGATCACCCGCTCCCTTGTCTGCAGAAACATTAGACTCAGACATGTTTACCAAACATTATGAGCCAGATGCTGTCCCAGACCCTTCGCCAATGTGATTAAAGGAATTTTCATAATGCCACTTCAAATAGAAAGTGGTGTGATGACTCCACTGTGTCACGCTGCAAGCTGTCCCACGAAGGAAGGGAGACAGCTGCTGTGAGTGCACCCTTCACCTCCTCTCTAGCTATTTTCAGAAGCTCTGGGCTGCAGCCCTCCTCTCAACTGGATGGAGGTCTGTGATAAACTGCAGTTCTGTGAGTGCAGCCCTGGGGTGTTCCTGTAGGAAAGGAGTTCCCAGCCTTTCCCTGAGCCCCCAGTCTCCCTGAGCCCCAAGTCTCCCAGCCTTGTCATCCCATCTTCAGCTGATAGATATGAGGTCATCTTTTATTCTGTGGATGCTTTCAGACCTTTGTGCGAATCCTTTAGGATTTTTCTGGGCATCATACTATGGGTTATGGAAAGGTCTGGGGAATCGACTACAGGTTATGAATGGAAGTACTGGGAGAAGAAGGCTGGAGCCCCTGATCCTGACTGCAGACACAGCAGCCTCTGGTAAAAACAGCTAAGACCCAGGTGCACGGAACAAGTTCATGGGTTGCTAACTAATAAGCCTCCTTTCTTAGCCAGCCAAGTGCCCAGCTGTAAAGGAGCTCTGAAGCCAGATAGGGTCTTTACCCCAGCCCCAGCAGGTTTCTGCCCGGGCTCAGAATTTCCCTTCTTTAAAGAAAACGAATCTCTTGAGCCTCTTGGTTCAAGTCAGATGTCTAGGAATGAAGGGTAAAATAGGTAGTACAGTAAATCCCAACTCTGAGCTGTTGTTACAGGAATTTATCACAGATGGCGGCCAACAGGCTTGCACATCTTGAAGGAAAGAGATTTATGCAGCATCATAAATAAACGGTAACCAAGGCTTAGATTTATAAAGCTATAAAAGAGAGCTGCTTGGATAAGTGGGTATTTAAAAGGAGTGGGTTGCAAAATTTGCATAAACCCTGAAATCTAGCACCTGTTCTGGGAACTGTGATTGAGGCAGACAGACAATGGTAACTTATTGCTGTTGCTAGAGGACCCCAGTTGAAACCTAGCAAGGTTAGGTCCTGGTCTAGTCACGTGAAATGCAAACTCAGGGGAACTGGGGTACCCATATCTGCACCAGGCCCCATCCTTCCTGAACTACTTACAGTCCAGTCAGGCATGGTCTTCGCCAACGTACTTCCTGAGCAGTGTGGTCTTGTAGAGGAATTTCCAGTTGCTTGTTCTTGTTGCCCAAGTCCCTTCTCTTTCCCAAGCAGCTTCAAACAATTCCACTTTGACCCAGAGTCTCCTGACCATGCTAAGCAGGCCAGGAGGCTTCAGGCTGTGGAACAGCACAATACAGAATAAGAGCACTGCCTTCCAGAAGTTTCTCATCTGGCCAGAGAGGCAAGGCATTTACAGATAAAGCAACTGCAGGGCACAGACCTCACTGCACTGCAGTGCAGACGGTCACCACAGCACTCATGGAATCTAAGGGTCAGGGGAGGCCAGAGTGAGCAAGGGAAGGCCAACTGGATGACGACAAGAGACTCAGCACACAGTTTGAAGGACGAGTGGGGAGGTGGGACGGTTTCGCTGTCCCCATAGGCATCCTGGGATCCGTTAAGGGTTGTGCGACCTTGTAAAAAGGACTTTTCTCAGCCTCAACTTACTCACCAATGAAATGGGGATTGTTTGGTCATCATACGTAGGTGGCATAGCTACTGAGGCTCAGGGTAATGGGACCTGCAGGTCCCATTAAGGTCTTATCCACCCTAAAGGAATTAAAAACTCCGGGGCGTGGGGTGGGAAATGAACTTTGCTAAGTGGTTTTGCAACACAGCCCTAGCAAAGGAAACAAAGCTAGTCTGTCGTCTGGTTCTGCTATGTATCGTGAGTGGAGCGTCTGCTGTCTACCGTTCCGATCCGCCTACCATACTCCCCCTACCCTGTTGTAAGGCTATCAACTCACACATCCTCCTTCTCTCCTAGGGGCGCTGCATCAACTTCACCAGAGTCAAGAACACCCAGCCGGCCAAGTATCCGCTCAACAACGCCTACCACACCACCTCACCACCCCCTGCCCCTATCTACACGCCCCCACCCCCTGCTCCCCACTGTCCTCCCCCACCCCCTAGCGCCCCCACCCCGCCTTTCCCATCCCCCCCTTCCAACCTTCCTCCTCCTCCTCAGGCTCCACCTCCCAACAGGGCACCACCCCCCTCCCGACCTCCTCCCAGGCCTTCTGTCTAGAGCCCAAAATGGTGCTCTGGGCCATCTCAGAAACTTCGAGGAGGACGCTCCTCTGTGCTATTAGAACAAGTCTTTCCAGCTAGAGGGGAGGAGTGGAGATTAAGCCCGCTGACATTCACATGCTTTAAATATTGGTTGGCAACACCAATATACTGACATTGTGATCAGCGGAAAGAAGCAGAAATTCTTTAATTGCCTGAAAACCAATGATGAGGCAACTAACTCACATTTATAACCAGCCAGCTGTCACCTCTAGACGGTTCCAGAGATGATGAAATTGCCACGATGCTCTCAACAGGATGTGTCTCACAGAGGCCCAGTAAGAAAATCATTTCTCTGAGAGTGAAACAGAGTTGGATAAGAAGTGACACTGCTCAGTTTCTAGATGCTGCCTTCCCTCCTCCACTCCACCGCATGAAGTCACCCTGGACCCTTGTCCCAGAAACCGAGGACTCCTCCCCACTGTGTACCCCTCAGGAAGGGAGAAAACTCTGCCTACAACTTGGGAAAAGCTTGGAAACCCCAGGGTGTCAAGAAGCTCAATTCAGACAAGTATTCCAAAGGACATTTCTCTGGGATTGGCAGGTGTATCAAAGTATCTGCCTCATTTTCCTTTCAAATTCTTTTAGTTTCCAAGTGAGGAAGGAAGCACGTGTTTACTGATGGGAACGGTATGTTGTCATGTTGACGAGTAAGTGAAATCGGTAGTGTGCATGGACAGGGAAGTATTGATGGAGCGTCAGACATTTTCTCAAACCCACCAGCCATTAGCAGCTAGAGGAGGTAGCACTGGCCAGACACGGTCCCCTAAATCAACAGAAAGTGGCTTCGTTAAAGAGCAGCGCTGTTAATGATTCATGTTTAAAAAAAAATAATCAAGATTTGGCTTTGGTTTCAATCACTTGAAATATAAAAAAGTAACTGATCCTGTTTTCCAGAGATGCAAATGAGTTGAGTTGACCTTCCCCAAGTAGCACTATCAACACCTACTGCATGATGTCACAGACTTTTTTTCTTTCTTTCTTGGTCAAGGTTATACCAGAAGCATCTAGGCAGAACTGAGAGACAGTGGTCCTGACCTAATGAGGAAACTTATCTCTAGGTTTTTTGATTTGACTTCTAAAAGGCATGTATGTATAGATGCAATTATATGTTTTCCTAGGTTTTTCAACATATTTATAAGTATTATCAGCTGTTAATCAAGAGAAATACAGCAGATGTGTGACCTAAAAATGTTCTTCCTGAAATCCCCACCATGCTTGAGGCCTATCCTATTCCTCAAGTCCTTCTGAGTCTATTTAACTGGAAATCCCAGTAGTAACTTGCCAAACCATTGAGCTTTTTCACCCAGGAGTATAAACAGACATCATTATCAAAGACTTCCTATACCAGCCCACTCAAAACTATCTCCCCCTCAGATTGCAACAGGCCCAAAACTTCCTATCATAAATCTTTCAAATTCTTAAATCTTCTCTGAAACAAAGCAGATCATAGTATTAGCTATAAACTAAGTGTTTTGGACTCTGATCTCCAGAGAGCCCACAAGAATCCATCAAGCCAGCCTCACTCTCTCACCTTGCTTGGAACAGAGACATTAGTGTACGTAGCACATATTCCATTAACACAAATTCCTGTGCCCATGCAGACATTGCTAATCAACTTCAGCACAAGTTCCCAATCACTCAGTGATTTTTCAACAATCATCTCCAGTCACAAGTCAATCAAAAAAAAAAAAAAAAAAAAAAAAAACAGTCAATCATCAGTCACAACTGAGAGAGATGAACCCTAGAAAGCAAAAATAAATAGGAATTGTGGGGGGAGTGGAAAAATCCACCAGCATAAAAGGTACAGTCAGGAGAGACTGAACCTAGGACAGTGCCCTAGTGGGGGACCACAGGCACTGACTGCAAGACCAACACCAGACTGACACTCTCCAAGGGCACCTCAGGCCCTCCCCTTGTCACATGGCTACCCAGGCCTAAGAACCTCCTAGCCTTCTCAAGGAGCTAAAATCAGAGATGACTTTCACAGTCTATGAAAGCAGCCTCCCTCCCGCTCAGCCAACTCTATTGCATTGCCTATTTTTAGAATGCTTAGGCTACTTCTTTAATATAGTCCCGCATGAAGCAGGGGTCAGAATGTCCCAGCCACCTGCAGTGACATTGCTGGGCCCCAGAACCATTCCTTAGGAGAATGGGTTCCTCGGGTTCACACCACAGAGACATTGAGCCCAAGGCAGCTGTTTTGACTGCGGGCAGTACGAAACAGTCCTCTCACGCCACTGCCACCTGGCTGGCATGGCAACCAGAAAGCTGAAGCCACGATGCTGATATTGCTGTGCAACGAGATGGCAGCATCGGGCGAGAAGGCACATTCAGGATCTCAGCAGCACATCGCCCAGATGCCCTGTGCAGTTTCCAGGAGATTTGTGGCTGAACATGTTGAGAAAATAAACTGCATATATATGTTGATTTTGAAACGGATTCGCAGGGTTTGTCCTTAAAACCAACCCACCAGCCACATCATTGATAGGTATTCAGAAGTACAGTTAAGAAAGAACTTTCTATCTACTGTATGAACAAATTAATACAGTTTATTTTCATAGTAGGCTATTACAGGTAAGAAAATTCTTTAACTGGTTTACAAAATTCCATCAGTTCTGTATCATTCCCTGTAAAAGACAGAAGACATGATTGTGATCAGGAAACTGCACAAAATTATTTTTTTCAACCCTTGTGTTATTGTCCTGATGAAGTCTCTCTCTTTTTTTTATAAAAGCCAAATTTTTGTTGTATATATTCGTATTCCATGTGTTAGATGGAAGCATTTCCTATCCAGTGTGAATAAAAAGAACGGTTGTAGTAAATTATTATAAAGCCAATGATATTTCATGGCAGTTATTCTATCAAGCTGTGCTTGTTGGTTTTTCCCATGACTGTATTGCCTTTATAATTGTACAAATAGTCACTAAAATGACGAGACCCTTGTTTGCACAGCATTAATAAGATCCTTGCTAGGAACTGTGGTCCCCTCTGTTGACAACCAGCTCATAATCTCCTTACTGAAGCTTGGTACACACTTCAGAGAGACGCAAGCTCTCCCTTCTACCAAGATAAACAGAGCTGGCGGATAAATTAATCAGTAGTCTTGGATATCTAATGATAGGTAGTCACACTATAAGTTTCATTAAAATGAGCAAAGATAATCTTGAATTGTCATATGTAAACAATTGTAAGCATGACATCTGATGAGGAAGCTAGAAAAAAATCTTAATCGTGAGAAAATAAGCAACAGTCTCAGCCCAATGCCAACTCAATTTAAAAAAAAAAGCTAATGTTGTGTAAAATGGGTTGAATTAGTTTGCAAACTATATAAAGATATATGCAGTAAAAAGCCTGTTAATGCACGCCAGGTGGGAATAGAGTGTTCTAGTCAATCGCCTTTCTAGTTATCTGAGCTCAGCTATATTATCATACGTGGATAACCAATTTAAAAGAATTAGAATATGATTTTTAAATGCACTTAACATTAAACTCTTCTCTTAACTCTTTCTTTTTCTGATATAATTCAGTTATGGATCTTTGGCGCCTCTGAATCAGTTATAAAAAAATAAGTTATCACTGTACCATGCTATAGGAGACTGGGCTGAACCTGTACAATGACAAACCCTGGAAGTTGCTTTTAAAAAATAATAATAATAAATTTCTAAAATCAACTCTCTTACTGGTTCTTTGTGTGTTTGTCATAAAAACAAAGTGCAAATTATTCAGGCACTGAACAGCCAGATCATAATAAAATAGCTGTCCTCCAGTCCACTCAATTGTTTTTCTCTGTTTTATCCCCTCCACTACATACTTTACTCTCTTGGTTATTGTCATTTCTTCTTAATTCTCAACCTTCAAACCAGTCTTTAATTCTAGTAATGCTTTTCAAATTTAAAAAGTGACTCTTGCTGAATAAAATAAAAAGTGAAGAGAGAGAAATGCCAACAAAAACTGTACTGCGTCCTTTACAACTGTGTGTGTCTGCCGACACAAAAAGATGATCATGACTCTGTTCACAGCGCAGAGACCTGAGGTAGACAGCCCCTCGGAGACGGGGCAGCCTACAGATAATGTGTCTTAAGTACTCTCCTGTACTTCTCAAAATATTTGTCTTCTGCATTTCTGGTACAAGCCGCTTTATTTCTCTTAGTAGCTTCAATGCTTTTTTTTTTTTTACTATAATTTGTATTAGTTTATTGAAAAAAACAGTCAATGCTTAATTTTTTAATCAATTTTGCATGCCTAAATCTGCTCATCTGAACAACTACTTTGAAGATAACAATACCCAATATAATGGTCAATTCCCTATCATCTTGTTTTGAAATTATGTATCATTTTGAATGTTTTTAAATTTTTTTTATTATTTTCAAAATAAAAAAAAACTGTGTGGGAAAATAATGATGGATAAGGCAACTGTCCTAAGAATTTTCATCAAGTTTTTGAAAATAGCAGTCAATGGGCCAAATGTCCACTATGACCATCTCCCTATGCTGCTATCTCTGAACCAAGCAACTACACCGAGGATCGTAGCTTCAATTCTGTGCCCCAACTTAAATTTTTGTAGGTAGAAAAGAGTCTCTTGCTAGTTCATGAATATTGGTGGGAGGATACCAGGGCTTGAGCCCACAGCCTTTGCATTAAGCTACCACCCCAGTCCCTTTAAAAAAAAATTAGACAATCTCACTAAATTGCTAAGTTGCCTAGGCTGAGCTCAAACTTACAAATCCTCCTGCCTCAGACTCCCAGAGTGCTGGAATTACAAGCATGTACCACTGTACTCTGGAACTTATTTTTTATAAGTCCTCACTAAACCTTGGCTTCATCTTAATTAGAATAAACCATGTAAACAGAAAGTCATACTGAAAATTTTTCCAAGTTTTCACTAATATTCACTTTAGTAGCTTTGAGCATACATACATTTTTAAATTACATCCTTAATTCATGATTTTAGGTAATTGGCTAGCAATCTGAAAGGAAAAAATGAAAGCCAGAGCCCTACTTCACTACTTCCACCAAAGTAAATTCCAACTATATTTAATTTAAGTCTAACAAATAAAATCAGGATAATACTAGAAGTAGAAAAATATTTTCTGTAAGGCACACAGAATTTTATAATTCTGCCTGTTGCTTGCAGGACCAGTCAAGTTATGAGTGAGATTGCTTCAAATACCCTGAGCATTACTCTAAAGTGTTCTTTTGAACATATGAAAGAATCGTCAATGACAGGAATGAGTTCAATTATCAGCTGCTGACTGTAAGCAAGGACTTGAGGTCCACAGTTGTTCATTCACTAAATCCCAGCTTCTTCAGATAAATCTGCACTGGGTGTATCCCTTTGGTATCAGATAATCCAATTAACACCACATCTGTATACACACATAGTGAACAAGGCCAATGTCACAACTAACCATTTGACATTAGGGAGCTATCACAAGCAACACATGCTTTTATTCTAACTACAGTTGTAGTGGGCACTGGAACCAACCACCCCATCCTGAAGTTACTTATATGTAAATGCATTAGAAGGCTGATACTTCTACTAGATGTAATTTTTTATCTAAAAAGAATACAAAATATTAAAAAAAAGCCAAAAACATTAGAAATGGAAAAGAACTTCACCAAACAAATCAGTAAGAATTCAACAATGGTTGCTGTATCGCACAATGTAATTATTGATTCCTTTTTCCTCAGAGTTCCAGTAGTCACTAAGATGTATGGACTTCCCTAATTAAGTTGGAAAGTTTTATTTTAGTTTTTAGAATTCAAAAATTGTAAAGTTTTTTTTGTTTGTTTGTTTTGTTATGTTTTGTTTTTGTGGCCTGCTCAGCCCACCCTAGGGGCGGGGCTGGCGCAGCATGTGGTACTAGGGATGGAACTGCAGTCCCTGAGCTTGCCTAAGTGGGCACTTTAAGCCACTGAGCTATCTCAACAGCCCCTTTTTTAAGCATTTCTTTTAATTACTTTTAAGTGCCATCTCAGAGAATTTACAGAGCAACATCTGTAGTTAACAAAATTTTGTCTGTCACTAAAGAATTCCAAGCAAAGTCCTGTTAAATAAAAAGATGTTCAGCTTACTGTGCAAATTTAGCACTCCAGCTGTCATCTGTAGTTGGGAGTTCCTTAAGAACATTAAAATGGACATACCTCATACAGTCATTTTCAATTATAAGAAACATTAGTTCTATGACTCATAAGTATGCAAGAAACAATTCACTTGCTTCTAACAGAAAGAAGTCATAAGATAGGAGACTATGCGCCACCTGTGACCAGCCCCTTACAAAATTATGCCTTCCAAAGTGTAGTTATATAAGGGTATTCAGAGCCTCCTGGCATATTCTTCAAAATATAAGCACTTTGACATACACTTCCCAAGGAATGCCACGCCACCCTTGCAGGATTCAGAACTCATGGATTTTTGCTTTGTTTTATTCTTTTTTTAATGTATTTGGTTGTTGCAGGGTCTCACTATGCAGCTCAGACTCGTGGTGGTCCTCCTGCTTTCAGCCTCCCCAGTGCTGGGATTACAGGCTTGCACCACTACACCTGGACTCTGGCAGGCTCAGCCCACCCTGGAGGCAGGGCTGGCATGGCATGTGATGCCAGGGATTGAACTTTGGTCCCTATGTTTGCCTAAGCTTGCCTAAGCAGGCGCTTTAGTCCACTGAGCTATCTCACTAACCCATGCTTTATTTTATTCTTAACATTATGCACAGGGTACATCTAAAAACTGTAGAAGGACGTCTTTGAAATTAATGATAACTTATATATCCAATCCAGCTTTTATAGAGATAAATATTCCATGCAAATCCAAAGAGAAATGCATAGATAAGGTGAGACAGAAGCATTCCTGTACATGTGAAATTGCACAAGTGAGCTTCTACTGGGTGGGACCCTGTTCCATTCCTTTTGTTGTAAATGCAGCATAGATGGTAGACTTCTAACAGGTTTTACCTCCAGGGAAAGAGTAACAAAAGAGAAGACACAAAAGTGGCAAGTCTATTCTGCTTCAGGCAGGAATGAGAAGAAGAAAAGAAAGGATTCTCCCACTGTCCACAGTCTCGGACTGCAGTAAAACAAGTATTGGTGAAGCTCTCCACTGGCAATTTCATGTACGCAACACCTGTCACATAGTTACAATTTTACATAGTTACAATGTTAACTGAGCAATAAACAAACAAATGAAGAATCTTGGTGTTTCTAAATGTTCGAACAAACCAACAATAGACAAGCAAGCTATATCTGGAACAACTTTCTCTTTCAAGAACCAGATAATAAACAAGACAGTTCCATGTCTGCCTTTGAGCAAATATTCAAATTGTGGGCTCTCACTGGGTGATATGGAAAAACTTCCTCCAAAGATTCATCAACTTTGTCCACTTACTGGATTACTTTTTGATGCATATGCAGCTTCCAAATTTTATGTCAATCAAGGTCAAGTCTATCCTGCTTTTAGCTTGGGAGGAAAGATAAACTAGATGCCAAGAACTTGGAATAATTGCCAGAAGGAAAAGCGCCAACACTGGCAATCGCCAGGAAAATAAACTCCAAATTGTCTTGCTTGTTTATCAAATGTCCTGTCACAGGACCAGATCCCCTACCAGTTTATGAATGTGTAGAACAAGACACAATGCTTGTGTCATAGCTCTTTGTGGAGACAACAAGAATCCAGAATGATGAGTCAAGCTCTGGTGATGCCTGTTATACATCGATAAACAAAGCGGGTGTTTATTTGTAGATTTATGTAGTGATAGTTCACAACTGCCTGGAAGGCTTTGTTCAGCCCATGACAAGGAGGACTCCTCTGCTTCTGAGCCTATATCTTCTCTTCAGTTTAATGTGGCTACCTCCAGTAGACTACAGAAACAGATGCTTGCTTTTTCTTTTAGTGAGTAGTCTTTATCTTAAAAAAAAAAAAAAAAAAAAAAAAAGAGTGTTTGGCTTACAGAAAACTTGAGGAGAGAATGAAGAATTCCCTATACACCATTTTCCCCATATACTCTTCCCTATTATTAGTATCATCCATTAGTGTAGTAGAGTCATTGTACTTGATTAGCTAATGCGAACACATTGTTATTTAGTAAAGCTCACAGTTTATATTAGAGTTTATTCTTCCAGTTCTACAGGTCTATTGAACTCATGTATGTTTGATATGTGTACATGTATCCCAATGTAATATAGAATAGGAAACAATAGTTCCACTGGCCTAAAAATTCCCTATGCTTCACCTATTCATTCTGCTTCCCCCCCTCTGGCCCTTAAGCCCCCATGTATTAGGCTTTTGGGGAAAGCCAGAAAATATGTACATACATAGCTATATGTATATAAGTGCATGAGAAGGAATTTGGCAAGTAATTGGCTTACACAATTATGGCAAGAACAGACTGCCCGCAGGCTAGAGACCAGGGGATGCCGGTAGTGTGGCACAGATCAAGTGCAGAGGCCTCAGGACCAGAAAAATCAATGGGAGTTCTTCTCTGGGGCCCTCTTCATGGCTGAACTGCTGGTGCTATCAGCTGCTGACAGTTAACACCCCTGAGACATAGGATTGCTTTGGTCAAGATTATACCACCCCCTCTCCAGTTGGACAGCCCAAAACCGGAGACTGGTGGATAGCAGGGCTACAAAAGCCCACTTACTTGCTTCCATTTGGGGTGACTCTGAAGGATTATTGGGTCTACTGGACTCCTTCTAGGGTCAGCTGTGGCCTTGGTTGCAGTGATATTCCAGGTCTGCCTTCTTGCAGAGTTCACTCCACAACGTCCTTAAGGACTACTCTAAAGGATTCACTCTAACTCATGCGTCCTTAACATGGAAAAATATTTGTAAATGATTTATACTGACATCATATAACCACTCTCCAACATTTGCTAATCTCTATACTGCATGAACTGTTCCAGATCTTACATCTTTATTATTTTATTTAACCTACACAATAGGTCTATAAAGTAGGTATATTAGTTACAAATTATCTAGACTATGTTATTGTTAGAGAGTGTCCCCTGAAGGTACCAGTACTGGAAGTTTGGTGAACACTGTGACAGTATTGAGAAACAAAACCTTTCAGAGACAGGACCTATTGGGAGGTCACAAGTCTGGCCCCATGAATGTCCATTTTGTATCTGTGTATTCAAAGTGGTTAGGATAGATATATAGTTACATTCTCTTAATGAATAGAGTGATTTGTTCTAATGGTGTTTGTAAATAGGATATCATGTCCGCATCTTGTACAGCAATTAACTACTAGGAAGAATGTATGCAATGTGTTAATTATTGAAACTGTCCTACCAATTTGATTTGAAACTGTCTCATTGTTATTTGTTTATCAATAAAATTATGGGAAAAAAATAAAATCCTTTGAACCAGAAAAAAAAACTTATCCCTAATAATTTTTCATAAATTGTAGATTATTTGTAAAGGAATGTACTTCTATTTTTTTGTTGTTGTTTAAATTTTCTTCTGGGTCAACTTTTTCATTCAAAGCTTACTTTCAAATTTTATGTGCTATGGGGTATGTGTAATCATTCCTGTAGATATATAACGTCTAAAGATCAAATTAGGGTAATTAAAATTTCTGTCTCATTAAAGGTGTATCAGTACTTTGTATTAGAAATCCTGTTTTGGTTCTTTTTAAAATATACAATAAATCACAGTCTACAGTCAAAAAAAAAAAAAAAAGTCTGGCCCCTAAGCCTTGCTTTTCCTGTCTGTCAAAATGATGCTGTCTGCCATGAGTCAATGCAGCCAAGGAGGCCCTTGCCAGAAGCAGTATTGGGTTTCCTAGATTTTTAGCCTCCAGCATGGAGTTAAATAAGCCTTTTTTCTTTACAAGTACCAAGCTTTGTGTATTGCATAATGGTAATGAAAAAGGGACAAATATAGACTGTTAGGAAGTATCCTCAGTGTGTTAATTTTTGTGCCCTGAATGATATGCTCAATAGAAAATAAACAAATAAATAAAAGCAATTTCCAATAAACAATGGTGAACAAGAAAACTTTATAAAATTCTAAAACAAGGTAAACTGTGTGAATGGTAACTAGAGATATAAAAATAAAACTTTGCAATAGATTAGAAAAGAGGACGTTTGGTGTGCCATTAATCATAGTAAAGCTTCTTGCCTTGAATATAAGGATGAGATCAATGCACACTAATTTTGGAAGAATTAAAATTACTAAAAAGTAGATTTTAAAAATTATGGTACTTGGTTAAAAAAAAGAAATATAAATAATATTACAAAGGTAGAAAAAGAGTGAAAAAAGAAATAAAGGTTAGACTCTCTAGTTGGAGACACTGGGGTGCTGAAATCAGAATTTGCAAGACTCCTCTGATGCTAAGATTCTGCATGAAATTAAGCACAAATCTCTTATGTCAATTAAAAGAATTGCAAGGTAGAGGTGAAACCAAAGCCATGTTCCCGCAAACTCATTTTCCCTCAAACTCATTAGCCATTTTCACTAATGAGCAAAGTTGTAGAAATGACAGGCTTGGAATCATCAGTTTTCCTATGTCCATTTTAAATAGTTAATGAATTAAATTGGAGAATAAGGAAAATAAAATACACTTTATACTCTATTTGGCTGAAGATGGAATTGTTGGTACCTTAGAACTACCACCTTCCTCTCTCCTTCCCTTCCTATTTCTCTTCTTCATCATTCTTTTTCTTCTTTTTCTTCTTCTTTTTCTTCTTTTTCTTCTTCTTCTTCTTCTTCTTTTTCTTCTTTTTCTTCTTCTTCTTCTTCTTCTTTTTCTTCTTTTTCTTCTTCTTCTTCTTCTTCTTCTTCTTCTTCTTCTTCTTCTTCTTCTTCTTCTTCTTCTTCTTCTTCTTCTTCTTCT
>NW_004524634.1:323479-331462 GCF_000260255.1 Octodon degus
AAAAAAAAAAGAATCAAAGAGTGGGGAGGGGGAGATAGCTCAGTAGAATAAGTGCTTGCCTGGCAAGCACAAGGGCTTGAGTTTAATCCCCAATTCAAAAAAAAAAAAAAAAAAAAGTATGGGCTGATTTAGACAAAAACATGCAAAGTATTAATTATTGAAACTGTGCTAGTAATTTGTTTTGAAACTGTCTCATTGCTATTTGTTTCTCAATAAAATTATTTTTTAAAAAATCAAAGAGTGGTTATTAGTAGAACCAATCCACACTGACAGTTCTGAGGTGTGTAGATGCTAGTTTTCAAATAAAGGCGACTAATATTGATTATATTCCCATAACAATGTTTGAGATATACATAGTCCACTATATAAGGCTAAGAGAATAACAGTGAAATTGCCAATAATGAAACCAAAGATTTAATTTCCAAATCATTTTTACTGAGATAACTTTTTAAACATATAAAGCTGGATGACACTCGACTCTTTTGCTACCTGAGATCAAAGTAAATTTTCTGTTTCCTATCTAACTATAATTCTTGGCACTGAGGTAAATCTGAATTCATGTATTTTTGTCAAACTGTTCAAAAGAAATTTAATCCTTGCTTTAGAGATTCTTCACAGACATATTTACATTTTCTCTTCAAATACTAATGACAACCTTATGTGGTTAATAGGTCTGTAATAGGACTGTGAAACTACTACTAATATGAAAATAAAAAGCCACACATCTGTACAAACTGTTCCTGCATATGCAATAGGAACTGGGACCATAGAATCTATGTACATACATGAATTTTTTAATTCAAAATGCCCTGAATTGAAGGTTGGCCTTGAACCTGTGCTGATCCTCCAACCTCAGGCTCCCAATTGCCGGGATTACAGGTGTGCTCCATGATGTCCAGCTAAGCTTACAAGAAAAAAACTCAACTTATTCTACTCTTTGTGGCAAGGGTTACAAAATGTAAGATAAAGATATTGTGTTAAAAGTTCCAAAACCAAGCATTAACCTTAACTGGCAAAAACTGCTACTTACATGAAAAACTAAACATGACTGGATCTTTACTGTGGTTATGCAACTTTTTGTTTTGTGGCCTGCATTTTTTTTTCCTGAGGTAACACCTTCTTCTCTCTTGTCCTTCACCTGCTATAAACCAAAGTGGACAAACTGAGACAAAAAATACCTGCACAGCCGCCTTCGTTAAACCCGTCTTTGGCAATGCTTCCAAACCATAAAAGGAAAAGAGCCGAGTGTGAAGATCACAGTATTTCTCCTTTCCCACTAGATGTGATGTATGAAAAGCAATCTAAGACTATGAATAGAAAAAACCGTGAAGACAGAGCAGTAGTCTACCTTCAAGAGAAACAGAAAATAAAGTAAGGAAGCTGTTACTCCCTGGCCTGTCTTCTACATTACCTCCCGATGAGCACAAAACTTCAGATTAGATCAAAATGTCCAACTCTGAAAAGGCAATGGCATGGGAGGAGCAACTGGAAAAGTGAATAAATGGTAATGAAGCACAGCGGTAGCTTTAGCTGCCAATGAGTTTCTTTGCTTTAGTATTGACAACATCAGTACAATCTTTGCTGGTGTCAACCTTCTTCGTGATTGAGGCTATTTGTTGATTTTGCGCTTCAATTTCATTGCCCATTTCCAAGGCTATGTTCTTTAGATTTCCCAGGATGTTGCCCACTTGAAGCTGGTTCTCCTCCATCTTTTCTTTGCTGGCCTCATTGGTTATCTGTTTAATGTATCTGCCGCTGGCCACTTGGTGGCTGGCTGCTGAGGCTGCCCATTTGTGACTCTGGCCGGTTGCTAGGATACCACATTGCTACTGTGAGTTGTCTCCGCCTTCTCCCCATGTTGCCTTATAGGCCGTGCTAGACTCAAAGTTCTTCATCCTGTTACATGGACAGACACAAAGGCCACAGCACTTGTTGAGTTCTGTTAAAGTCTTTTCTGTCTCTCTCAGATCTTTATTTATCTGGTCCATACCTTTTTCTATGCAGTTTAATTGTTCCCTTATTCACCCAGCATGGTGATGGTCTGGATTCCTGCATCTTGAGACTATACGGCTAAATCCAGCATTTTCCTTGTGTTCTCCAGAGACTTATCAGTAAGCTGGTTAGCCCTTAGCTGAATGTCTTCAGGTGACAGATAATCCATGATGAATCAAAATTCTACCAGGCACAGTGGTGGAAATGTGGATATTCGAGAGGTTCCGGACACTCCTCTCTGGCCACAGCAGTTCAGACACTCTAGACCAGACCAGGTGCTGTGCCTTTATCGTATCTGTGCATCTTAATTTGACTATTTGTGAACACACCTGTAAATTTATTTAGTTTTTTGTCTACAATTTTTATTTTTTATTAATTTTATTGAGAAACAAATAGCAATGAGACAGTTTGAAAACAGGTTAGTAGGACAGTTACAATAATTAATACATTGCATAATGTTGTCTTCATAGTGGTTAATCATAGTACAAGATGCAGACATGATATCCTGTCCAAACACTATTAGTACAAATCTTTCTTCTCATTGAATTAAGAGAAAGTAGCTGTATATCTATCCTAACTATTTTGTATATATAGATACAAAATGGTCCTTCCTTTGTATCCCCTTTTTTTGTTTAGTTTTGTCAGAGATGGGAATTCCATTGCCACTTAAATATTGTAGGTGCGTGAATTCAGCAAAACATTCCAATATAGTCCAGTAGTCCATAATAGTAGTGGGTTATCCATAGCACTGGCAATGTCAGAAGTTGTTGACTTGAGCCTTTTATTTATTTTTTTTACAACTATAAAACTATAACTGACATCTGGCTTTCAGGATATATAAACATTTTCTAGAAATCAATAGTAACAAGATAAACAATGCCAATCAAAAAAAATGAACAAATACAATTCAGAGAAGAAGAAATGTAAATGGTCAGTAAACATGAAGAGGTGCTAATGTCTCTAATAATTTAGGGAAAAGCAAAGTCAAAGAGCAGAATTCCATCTTCATGACATTGGCAATAATTTTAAAATTTTATAATCAAGAGTGGTAGAGAGAATGCAATTGAAATGCAGGTGGGAATACAAATGATTACAACCACTTTGACAAGCAGGTTGGCAGCTCTTTCTGTCAGCCGGCTGAGATGCTGAAAGGGAAGAAGGCCAAGGGCAAGAAGGTGGCCCCGGCCCCTGCTGTCATGAAGACGCAGGAGGCCAAAAAGGTGGTGAGTCCCCTGTTTGAGAAGAGGCCAAAGAATTTTGGCATTGGACAGGACATCCAGCCCAAGAGAGACCTCACCCGCTTTGTCAAATGGCCCCACTACATCTGGCTGCAGCGACAGAGGGCCATCCTGTACAAACGGCTGAAGGTGCCCCCTGCAATTAACCAGTTCACCCAGGCCTTGGACTGCCAAACAGCTACCCAGCTGCTTAAGCTCCCCCACAAGTACAGACCAGAGACCAAGCAAGAGAAGAAGCAGAGGCTGCTGGCCTGGGCAGAGAAGAAAGCTGCTGGCAAAGGGGATTTCCCCATTAAGAGGCCACCGGTCCTCAGAGCAGGTGTCAACACCATTACCACTCTGGTAGAGAACAAGAAGGCTTAGCTCATGGTGATTGCACATGACGTGGACCCCATCAAGCTGGTCATGTTCCTGCCTGCCCTGTGTTGCTAGATGAGGGTCCCTTACTGCATCATCAAGGAGAAGGCCAGGCTGGGGCATCTGGTCCACAGGAAGACCTGTACCACTGTCGCCTTCACACAAGTCAACTCGGAGGACAAGGGCACTCTGGCTAAGCTGGTGGAGGCCATCACGACCAACTACAATGACAGATACGATGAGATCTGCCGTCACTGGGGAGGCAACCTTCTGGTTCCAAAATCTGTGGCTCATATTGCCAAGCTGGAGAAATCAAAGGCTAAAGAGCTTGCCACTAAACTGGGCTAAGCGTACTCTTGAGTTTTCTGTACATAAAAACAATAAATTGTCCTTAATCCAGTGTTAAAAAAAAAAAAAAGAAAGAAAAAGAAAAAAGAAAAGCAGGTTGGCAGGGGCTGGGGAGATGACTCAGTAGAATAAATGCTTCACTGGTAAGCACAAGAGCCTGAGTTCAATCCCTGGTTCATGAAAAAAATGATAAGAAAACAGATCAGCAGTATCTATTCAAGTTGAAAGTTGAAGCTCCTGCACCACCACCCCCATGCTTGGAACCTCCTGGAATTTATGCCTTGTGCAGTTCCCTTCCCTTGTGTATAAGTTAGACTTAGTGACTCATTTTCATTAAGTATAATATGTCATGCCAGTTGCTGCTATGATGTCTCTCAGGTAGATGGTTGTTCAAGAAGAAAGGGGTGGTGAAGGAAAGCAAGAGACAGGAAAAGAAATATTGTGGGACTGTTCTGCTTCAAGGTTGTATATGGTGAGTTTTTGGACTTATGTGCAAACATGAGAAGTATATAATTCTTTATGCCTATTTTAAAAATATTTTCTAATTTTTAAATGTTTTTATCATATTCTGTAGGGACTTTAAGTTCAACATATCAATACTTGATGAAAAATACCTGTTCCATATTATGCCTAAGATATTTGATATGCAGACAGATAGTGAGGTTAAGCTTAACAGCCTAAGTTGTTCGATAATAACAACAAGCTTATCTTCTGGATGGTTAACAACCTAAGTTTGCAGACCAAAATTAGAGAAAAAGGAGGGCTGCAAGGAAAGCCAACATTTTGGCCCTAGCCTTCCAAGGTCAATTAAGACTCAGGACATATGAGAACTTGTACTGTAACGTCATGTAACTCAGTAGTGTCCAAAATTTTCTGATCAAGGAGATTATGGGGCCAAAGAGGAAAGTGATCAATGATGTAGCATGTGCCTAAGGAGAGTCACATGGAGAGAAAACATTCTCTCAGGCTTTCACAGAGAGCACATTGACCAAGCAATGGCCGTGACGCATCCACATGGCTGACACTGACAAAGGTTCTACAATCTGAGGTACAGGATCTCAGGATAAATCCTGAGGGCATTTCACTGACCTTATCAGACCCAAAAGATGCAACTCTTGTTGCATAGGTCTTGCTTTACCTTGGTCTTAACCATCCAGAAGAAAAGTATAAAAATGAAATATAAGAAATAAAGCCATGCTGTTATGTTGAACTGTGGGAGACTCAGGTCAACAATTTCTGACATTGCCAGTTAAGTGGAGGACCCAATACTGTTATGGGCTACTGGACTCTTTTAGAATATTTTACTGAGTTTACACACCTATAATATTCAAATAATGGAATTATGTAACAAAAAAAGGGTATACAGATGAATGTCCATTTTGTATCTGTGTATTCAAAGTGGTTAGGATAGATATATAGTTACATTCTCTTAATGAATAGAATGATTTGTTCTAATGGTGTTTGTAAATAGGATATCAAGTCCACATCTTGTACAGCAGTTAACCACTAAGAAGAATGTATGCAGTGTGTTAATTATTGAAACTGTCCTACCGATTTGATTTGAAACTGTCTCATTGCTATTTGTTTATCAATAAAATTATGGCAATAAATAAATAAAAGTATAATATGTCAAAAGTAACTTCTGTCTTTAATGAAATGTTAAAACAAGTTCTTGCTGGGTATGGTGGTGACTTGAGCCTTTTATAGCTCAGCCTATTAATATGGCTTTACATTTTATACCTCATTTTTATACTTTTCTGCTGGGTGGTTAAGACCAAGATAAAGCAAGATCTATATAACAAAAAATGTAACCTTTGTGTCTGACAAGGTCAGTCAAATCTCCTCAGGATTTATCCTGAAACCTTGTACCACAGTTTGTAGATCCTTTGTCAGTGTCAGCCATGTGGATCATACCTTTAAGTTTAAAAATTTACAATATTGCACTTAATTTGAAGTTTATATTACTGAAATTGTACTTTAAGTGTTCTTTGCCACTTGTTTCATCCCTTAACATAGTATTCATAAGAAAGATCCATATTTCTTATATTATCTCTATGAACATGACATTCATTATCACTAACTTAATATAACAAAATGTATTTCTCCATTCTCTACTCAGTGACTATGTGGCTTATTTCAAATCCAAGCGATGCTGCTGTTTGTCCTCTTCTGTCTGTCCCCTGGTGAGCACATACAGAGAGTCTGTTTTGCAGCATCACCCCAAAGAAAAGCCAGGGTGCCCACACATGAGAGTGACAGCTGCCACTTTAAGTTGCATACTAGCTACAATTTTAAGAATAAAAATTAGTTGAAATTAATTTCTATGATATATTTTATTTGAACCAATATATCCAAAATATTTTCATGTCAACATATAGTAAATATTTTAAAATAATTTTAATGAGTTGTTTTAATTTTTATGCTACATTTTCAAATTCCACTGGATAATTTATATTTACAATATATTGCAATGCAGTCTAGACATAGTTCATGGACTCAGCAACCACATGTGGCTAGTGGCTACCACATTACACAACACAACAGCTGAGCATAGGCCAAAATGTAGAATTACTAGGTCATGAAATATGCACATTTTCAACATCAATCAATAATGACTATTTCCAGTTATTGTACCAATTTACTCTTTGGTCAGAGCTTCTACAAATTCCTGTTTTTACATAACCTTGTGGAAACATGAGTTTCTTCAGAAACTACATTTTTCCCATATATATTGACAATTCATTGTAGTATAAGTTTGCATTTCTCATGAGACCTACAATATGTAGGTTTAAATGTTCATTGGTTATTTGTGCTCCTTTTCTATGTCACTGCATCTGTCAAACCTTATTCATTTTTTGAGTTGTTCTTGTATTGTGTTTAAAAGGGAAAAGATTTAATATGAGACATAACTTATAGTATTAGTCTATAGTATTCACTTATAGTATTATTTTATAGTATAGAGAGTCAGATGCAAGAGTGCAGGAGATCTGTCCATGCACTAGAGACCTAAAGAATCCAGGTGAGGGTCTGGATCCCACAGCAGTGTCCTGCATGAGTCCAGCTAAAGACGTAGAGCCTGAAGCAATGTCTTCCAAGGATCCAACAGGAAGTCTAGAGCCCACAACAATCTCTCATGCAAGTCCATATCAAGGATCTGCACTGGGAAGGCCCAAAGGTCAGTAGTGGAAGCTAGAAAATCTGTACAATAGGGATGAAGGATCTGTGCCAGCAGGCTGAAGGATCTGCACTGGATCCAGAAAGCAATGATCAAAGGACAAGAGGTCCTGGAAAAGACCCACAGTCATCTTCAGTGAAAGTAAGGACCTGAGCTCCTCTGAGGATGACAGCACCCGAGTCCATATGAGGAAAGCCGCTGGGACAAGCTTCTCCAGGAGGATCAACAGTGCACCAATTTTCCCTCCAGTTTTCTTTTTATGCTGTTGACAATAATCCTCAGATGGGCCTTCCACACCCAGAACCACACTGATTCAGTTCGGCTGGGTGTGACTAGTTGGCCATTAGTTAATCCACCACAACTGTTCATCTTTTTTTAGAACCAGTTTTTAAGGGAATTTATGTTTTAGAGACTGATTTTTTCACAGCTCTGGGTGCTGCAAGTGTTTGCTCCTCTGCTGTGCATTGTGTTTTCATTCTCCAAGAATCTTCTGATAGACCAGTTGTTTCCAGAGCCTGGGAAGGTTGGGGAGAGAAGATGGAAACAGAATGCTTAACAGGTATGAGGGCACATTTGAACAGGAGAAGTAACTTCCAATGTTCTACCTCACAGTAGAATAACTATGGTTGTAAGGGGCCTGGCCCTAGCTCAGTCCTTTAAGTGGCTGCTTCCACAAAGTTGTCAGCCTCAGGTTGCTGGAGTTCGAACCTCTCAACTCTCCCGCTGGCCAAAAGTGCCCTGAAGGCATTCAAGGAACAAGAAAAATAAAAAATAAAAAATAAAAAATAAAACGAATAACTATGGTTGTCAATAATTGATTATTTCGCAGCCCCTCGGGCCGCCCCCCACCACTCTGCAGTGCCTCCCCCACCC
>NW_004524634.1:331562-346428 GCF_000260255.1 Octodon degus
CATTCTGTATCTGTGTATTCAAAGTGGTTGGGGTAGATATATAGTTGCATTGTCTTAATTAATGGAATGATTTGTTCTATTGGTGTTTGTAAATAGGATCACAAGTAAACATATTATACAGCAATTAACCACTAAGAATAATATATGCAGTGTATTATTTGTTGAAACTGTACTTCCGATTTGATTTGAAACTGTCTCATTGCTATATGTTTATCCATAAAACTGTAGAAAAAAAAATAATTGATTATTTCAAAATGGTTAGGAGGGAAGATTTTAAATGTTCTCAGCATACAAAATAAATATCTCAGGTGATAAATATGCCAGTTGCCCTAATCTGACCATTTCAGCTGTATACATGTATTAGTTACTCTTCTCTCATTGCTGGGACAAATATCCAACACTCAAAATGAGGGAAGGAAAGGTTTATTTAGTTCACAGTTACTGGAGGCTTCAAGACACTGGAGGAGAGACTGGGGTGCTGCCATGTCCAGGATGACCCTCTCCACACCTCTCTGAAAGCACAGGCTAGCCAGTTTAATGATCCATGCCTCTCTGGCCCTGCCCTTGTCCTCTGGTCCCACTCCTCTAGCCACTCACTCTTCCAACCATGTCTGCCCCATAACTTACATGAGGCTTTGGGGGGACAACTAGACACAAACCATAACATTCCACCCCTGGACCCCCAAAGTCTCATGCACACCCCTTTGTCCAAAAGGCATTTACTTTATCTCTAAAGAGTTGCCAAAGTTCCAACAGCTTCAGCATTGCTGAAAAGTCCAAGTCCCAAGTCTCCTCCAAGATCCAAGGCAAACTCTCAACTGTGAGCCTCTGTACAAATAAAAGGTTAAATACATCCATCATTCAAGGGCACAAGATAAACATTTCCAATCCAAAGTGTATACACAGAAGGATACAAACCATTGGGGTCAAAACAAGTCCAAAATCCAGCAGGGCAAACATTAAGTCCTATAGAGTGCCCTCTCAGGGGCACACTGCCTGGCCTCCCAGGACTTCTTCTGAAATCTAGGTGGAAGCCTACTTAACCTGAGAACTCCTGCATTCTGCATGCACCTAAAACCAGCACCACATGGATGATGCCAAGGTCTGATGCCAGCTGGAGCAGTAGCCAGTCTTTCCTCTCTCTTGGCTGTAAGGTTCGAGTGCCTGGATCACTGAGCACTCTGACCCTGATTCTGAGGAACAAATTCTCTATGCTGGTGCCTTTCTGAAACCTGGTGTGGCTGCTGCCTCCATTTTGCAACCTGGTGTGTCCACTGCCTCCATTCTAGAATGTGGGGCTCTTTGGATTTCTCCTCAGAACAAAGTCCCTCACCCTTGAGATTCTGAGGCTGCAAAGGGTAAAAATATTCCACCTCATGTGATGCCCTCAGGACAGCCTTTTTACACTCTTGGTCCTCCTAGGCAATGGAGATCTTATCTCTGTCTTTGCAGTTCCACAGCCTTCTTGGCGCTTCCTTTCTGGCCAAACTCACAACATTTTAGATCACTCTGCTGGGCTCTTTGCTCTTCATTCTCAACATAAATCTGACTAAAACCCCCAACAATTACCATGCAACTGCCCCAGTATTTCACTGTTTTGAGATTTCCTTTGAAAGATTAATTAGGGCTGGAGAGATGGCTCAGTCGTCTAAAGCACCTACTTGAAACAAGCTTGGCAAAGCATAGGGACCGCGGTTCGATCCCCCAGCACCACATGCCAGCCAGCCCCACCCCCTGGTGGGCTGAGCTGGCCACACACACACACAATAAATAAATGTAATAAGTAAAAATAAATAAATAATTCTTTTAAAAAAAGAAAAAGAAAGATTAATTAGTCCTCCATCTTTAATCTCAGTCTCAGGCAAAGTCTCTGGACAAGGGCAAAATTCAAACTTGCTGCCAAGCCAAAAATGATCTGGAGTCCAACAACCAATGTAGTCTTTCTTCCCAGGAGAAACCTCCCCAATCTGATCTTTACAGGCAGGTTTCCTATCAGTCTTCTGGTCTGAGCTCTGACCAGAATCTTCACTCCAGAATAGCTGAACCTGTTCCAGTGATTCACTTGTAGGCAGCATCTCCAAACCTTTCCTATCTCTTCTCATAAGCCATTCCCAAAAGCTTATAATCCACATGGTCAGGTATAACCACAGCAATGACCCCACTCCTGGTACTAAATTCTGTATTAGTTACTCTTCTCTCATTGCTGGGACAAATACCTGACACTCAAAATCAGGGAAAGAAAGGTTTATTTAGCTCACAGTTACTAGAGGTTTCAAGACACTGGGGGAGAGGCTGGGGCACTGTCTTGTCCAGGATGACCCTCTCCATCTCCACACCTCTCTGAAAGCACAGGCTAGCCAGTTTAAAGGTTCATTCTCTTTGGACCCACCCTGGTCCTCTGGCCCTGCTCCTCAAGCCACTCATTGCTTCTCCAGCCCTATCTGCCCCATAACTTACATGAGGCTTTGGGGGAACAACTAGACACAAACTATAACAATACATGTATTTAAATGGAATCAACCTCTCTTTGATTGTGTGTTTAGGTTTTTTTTAATTTTTCTTACCCCAAGTGTATAAATGTATTCTATATTTTCTTCCAAAACTCTTCCTACAATTCTAGGCATTTTTTGGTTATCTCAGAATATTGAAATTTTTATTCCATTGTCCCCTGAACACCATTTGGCTGTGGGGAAAGTCAACTGTAAATGTTGACCTTATATTAACTCATCTTTATTCCCTGGTTATTTTTTAAGGCTTTTTCAGAGTTTTCAATATTCTTCAGTTTAACTATGAAAGAATTCCTTTATGGTACTATAAATTCAGTGGGCTTCCTGAATCTTAATTCTGCATATTTATTCACTGATTCTAAGGTAAGTCTTAGTCATGAAGTCCTCAAAAAAAAAATTAATCCTAGCCACTTGTGAGGCTGTGGGAGAAAAATTGCAAGTTTGAATCCAGCCAAGGCAACTTGATGACAACCTGACTCAAACTAAAAAATAGAAAGAGCCAGGGTGTGTGCAGTGGTAGAGTGTCCCTGACTTCAGTCCTCAGAATAGTGGTTACTAGAGGCCAGAAAGGGTAGACTGCATAAGGGCATGAGGTTGGTTAACAAGCACAAAGTTAGTTAGAAGGCAGACAGTACAACTCAGTGGTAGAGTGCTTGCCTAGTATGTCTGAGGCTCTAGGTTCAACCCTCATTACCACAAAACCAAACCAAAATTAGATAGAAGGAATAAGTTCTAGTGTTGCATAGTACAGTAGGGTGACTATAATTAACAATATTTCAAAATATATTTTATACTTATATCGAAACATGACTTTGTACCCTACAAATAGGTATAATTACTCATAATCATTAAATGTCACAATTTGTTAAAATTTCCTGAACTTTCCTGCCCTCAGCTTCCCTCTCCTTTCAGCACCCTGGTTTGCCCTGTGCCCATCCTCCCCATGCTGTTTCCCAGGTCTCTTTCCCACCCAGGTTTCTACCTCTCTGACTCTCTGTTACACATTCTGGATAATTCGCTCAAACATATCTATCTTCTTACAGCTTTGTCACTCTAATTTTCTCTTTAAGTGATCATTTGCATTTTTATATTAATTTTTATATTTGCCTTTATAAATACCCTACTTGGTACTTCCAAATATGCTTGTTTGTCTTTCATTATTAACAGTATCTTAAATTTTTTAAGAGTGAATACAAAACAGTAAAAAAATAAAATAAAAAATTAGAAATGATTCAGAATTTCACTGAAAAAAACAATAGGAATTCAACAATAGTTGCATTTCATAATGTTATCTTCAAATTAGATGTTTAGATTACCAGATATGAACATGGAAAATTGGTTTTAAAAAGTTATAAGAAATTAAAAAGAAGAAAACAAGTTAAGCATTAATTGCTCCTTTCAATAGAACAACAGAAATCAACAATATAATTATCTAAGCGATCCTGCATATATACATAAATATATTTTCCCTTCTTTTGTCCTTTTCTTCAGCCCAGTTTTTCCTTCCCATTGATTACATTTTTATCACTACTTTTTCTTTTTTTTTTTCTGGTACATGGATTGAACCCAGAGCTTTTGCACTGAGCTACATTCCCAGATTTTTTTTTATTTTTTTATCTTGAGGCAGGGGCTCACAAAGTTGTCTAGGCATGGCTCAATCTTGTGATCCTCCTGTCTCAGTCCATTAAACAAAGTAGAGGAATTACAGGTATGTACCACCATGTCCTTTAAAAAGATGCATTAGAGATATTAATTCATATTTTGTGTTTGATAATTACCATATCTAAACACTTTGCTGTGGTTTTGTTCCAGTTTTTATCTCCTGCTTTCTCTACCACTATGAGACCATGAAAATAGAGGCCATTCCTTGAAGAAATGATTGATTCCAGAGTTGGAACACATGAAAACACAAGATAAGACTGGAATGTTTTGTTATATCAGAAAGTAAGAAATTGCTCAAAAAATGTTGAGATGATAACAAAAGTAAAATAGAACCAAAAAGAAAGGGTTCTCATTGCTCACATCTGGGAAAATCTTTAGAAACATAATAAACCATGATAATGATAGAATATAATCCATGGAAAGAATCTATGGGTCCATATAGATGATAGACAAATAAATAGGGAAAAATTTTCCTTAAATAAGTGTCCATAAACAAATGTAAGAAAGATAATGTAATTTGAATCACCATTTGACAACCATATAGTAATGCTTGCTTGAAGCACGAATGACAGAAATTAATAGGCAAAAGTTTGATGAGACATAAAATATTTACACAGTCTCAAGGCATCTTACTAGAAATCCTTATTAATTGCATATGAAAAAATGGTAACAACAATGGGGAAACTGGGCATTTATCACCTTATGCAAATGCCATCATTCACATATGGTTTGATTGTGTTCCCAAGTTGGTCCTCAGTGTGAAAATGCTGGGAAGTGCTAAAGAATATTTTAAGAGGTGGGGCCCAATGGAGACATTTGACCTAGGGATGGAGACCTCAGCCAGTGAGGAAGAGCGAAGCTGGCCCCTCCCTGTGGCCTGGCTCCCTGTCACACCCTGTGATCTCTCCCTCGCAGACATGCCTACCATGGCGGCATCAGCCATGAGGCTTTCCCTGGAGCCCAGCCAACACTGGTGCTGTCCCTGAACCTCCACAACTGTGAAGTAAATGAACTTCTTTTCTTATATGAAATATTCAACTTCAGGTATTCCATTATAAAAACAAACAATGAGCAAATATATAAAGCAATTGCAAATGGAAAAATGGTCATGGTGTATGCTTGGTACAATGCAGTGAGAAGGACATAACATCACTCCCATTGCATTCTTTTCCTTTATTTAGTACAGGGTCTATAAGGTTTGTACAGGGTCTATAAGGTTTGTACAGGGTCTCACTATGTAGATTGGACTCGTAGTGATTCTCCTGTTTTCAGCCTCACAAATGCCAGAATTACAGGTGCACAGCACCATGCCCAGTCTCAATCGCCACCTCAGCCTGCCCCATGCCACACGGGATGGAACCCCGGCCACTGCTAACCAGGCACTTTAGTCCACTGAGCTTTCTGGCCTACTCTCTCCCATTATATTCTTGCCCAAACATGTATAAGCTAAATTCAAACATGAGGAAACATGAGAAAAACATGAATTAAACAAAATTCTGAAAAAAGAGCCAACCCAGAAAGGGTAAAGAAAGGTGTAGAACAGTTCCAGACTAAAGGAGAATAAAAAGACAAAAAAAAAAATCAAATGCAGCATGGGGTTCTGGACTCAACACAGGATCAGAAAGCTCTGTTATGGAGAGTAAGATTTTCAGGCTCAAACCCAGGCAAGTTGTAGAGGATGCCATTGACAGCTGCTGCTGCAGTTCTGGTAAGGTGTCCAGGGAAGATAGGTACTGCAGTGAGGTCACGAATTGTCAGGGAACATACCTGGAATTCCTAGGGAACCTTCACCCTGCAAATGCTACAAGGCCTCTGCAGATGAAGAGCTGGCCCTCACCAAAGGCAAATGGGAAGGTGAACATGATCTCGAGGGGCCAGGGGCCCTGGTAAGAATGCAAGCCTTCTCTTGGAAGAAATCACATAGAACTAACAAAGATGAGAAACCAACTATTGTCCTATTGTCAGCTGAAAAGGTGCTCCACTCACTAATAACCCAAGACCAAAATTAGAGATACAAAAATAAGTTTACCTAAAGATAAGTAGACCAATCCAAGTCTTGGACTGAGTATGTTGCAGAATATTTTGGCCCTTATTCTCCTGTTCCAGGCAAGTGTCTGCTGTCTTGCAAATTGCCTAAGATGATTTAGCCCAGAGTAAATTAACAAAGAGGGGGAAAACCCTCAAGAAAAGACTGCAAAAGCTAACTGACTAAAATAAGTACTGAAAAAAATGAGTGGGATCTGCAAACAGAAGAAAATCATCTGGGAAAATTCTGCAATGTTGGAAGGATCCACTGAGATTTCTCTTGAATTTCATAATGTTATTTAGTAAACAAAATCTGATGATATGGATGAACCACGTGATTTCTGACCCCGATAACTGTAGTAACTTTGGCTTTGGATGTTGAAGTTTCTTAGTATCTGTTGAGAGTTACTGTAAATAACTTTTTATTCTGCTACAAAAATATCTTTGTAACTAACTTAGTCACTTGTCATTTTGTAGCCTCTGCATTGAAATAGAAATGTCTTGTGGAGAAAAATGACTAGATTATGAACTCTACTCAAATGATAATTTTAAATGGGATCCTTTCTGAACAAAGAGAATGTAGAAGATAAAAACCCAAATCCTCTGTGGTGTAGAAAGTGAGTTTTGGTTTTCAGTGTACAGTATACAGTACGTCAATGACATCTTTTATCATTGTTTCTGATTTCTTAGAAAATATCATTCTTGCCTTTCTCAAAATAATAAGAATCAGCGAGTGTTTCTATTTTCTTCATTTTTCTAATTTTAGCCTTTTAGATACCTAGTAATTATCAAAACGTTCTGCATTTTAACCTAATTTTGTCAAACTTTTCTTATTATCTGGACTATGCAGAATATTATCTACTAGGTATAACGATTTTTGTTCTTATGAACACCACCATTTTCTTAAAAATTACTTGTTGAAAACACCACCATTTTCTTATAGTTGTAATGAAAAGCTTTCAAGATAGATACCAAATACTGTAACTCAAAAGAAAGAAATTAGGAAAATAGGAAAGAGAGATGTTATTGTCATAAGAACATTATTGGAACAAATGAAAAAACTTGAATGAGATCTGTAGATTAAACAATAGTATTTTATTCACATTAATTTTATAGCTTTTATTGTTCTACTATAGCTATAAGAGAATACACATATTTGGGGGATATACATGCACATATATACACATAGATATACTCACACATCTAGATGGAGATATGGATATAAAGATGTAGGTGTAGATACACATAGATGTAGAGGTAGATACAAAGACATGAAGATGTAGAGAGATGTCTCTATAGAGGAGGAGTAAATACAAAGAACTATTGTAGAACATTAATAACAGTCACACCTAGGAACCTGGAAGAGGATTCTTTGTGTCATGGTTCCATTTGGAACATTTCCTTAAGTGTAAAATTATCCCAAACTAATAAAAACTTTTAAAGAGAGAAAAATTGGTTTGGAAAAGAGTCTGGAACCAGGAATGGCATCAGGAACTGGATCAGGCCTGTTTTCTGTTCATCTTCCAGAGAAACACTGTGGTGGCATAGAGACAACCTGAATTTAAAGAAATCAGAATTGATGGAGCTGAGGCATGAAGTTGCGGACCAAGTGCCAAAGGTGGGCAATTACCAATGCGCCACCAAGGCCTGGTGCTTACCAACAGCTGCAAGGAGAGGAGACTACAAACAACAGATTCAGAAGCACTCAGAGAAGCAATGCTGTGTGTATTTGGGCAAGTGCAGTAGTCTAAACTGTCCAGTTTGTTAGATTAAGTTTGGACTGGAAGAAGAAAAGGCAAATAAAATCAGTTATAATGTCTTATTATTCTCATTATTATTTTATTTATTGATGGAGGGTCTTACTACTCAGCTCAGACTTGTAGTCTTCCTGTTTCAGCCTCCCCAGTGCTAGGATTATAGGTGTGCACCACTTCACCCAGTTCCAGGCTGGAACAGCACGCAGTACCGGGCATTAAACTCAGGTCCTTCCAATTTATAATTTAATGTGAACTTATTAAGACTTGCTGAAACTGCACCAACACACATTAGTATAAACTCCCTAGACCTGTTTCCATACAATAGAGCATGGAATACCTGCATAGGGTCATTCTAATTTAAATCACAGGATATTTAAAATCAGTTCTTCAGTCACATTAACCGTACTGCAACTCCTCAATAGCTACATGTGGCTAGTGACTACTGATAACTGTTACGAACAATGCAGGGAATACTTTGATCTTCACAGAAATTCAGCACATCCTGGAATTCTGCAAAAAGTACTAGACATCATTGTCCTAGAAGCCAAAGATCTCAACACTGATAAAAATAATTATAATTTTTCATTTCATATTCTTCAACTCACGGAAAATATCAGGCAAAACATGAGAAATGGTCCTCAATAAAATCAAACCATTCAATCCTCATATTGGATTCAATACCAGAGAAATTCTCTGTGCCAAACAGGAGAGATTCGTGAGTCTTGGGATCACTGCAATTGGGGAGATTCTGATATTGCTCTGTCCTCTAACGTCATATTAGCTTTACGGTTGGTCTGCATTTTCCATCACCCTCCACCCCTCCTCCACACTGTGGAAAATACTGTTCATGATTCATTCATTTGCAGAATGGTTTGGCAAGAATTATCCTCGACCAAGACAAACTTCCAATAATGAAACCTATAATTTTACCCAAGGAAGTGAGGAAAATGACTCAAACATCTGCATTAGCAATTAAGGAGGGCTGAGGATGTGGCTCTATGGGACAGCACTTGCCTAGCATATGCAAGGCCTTGGGTTGGACTTCCTGAAAACACACACACACACACACACACACACACACACACACACACCACAAAACAGGAGCTAAAGACTTCAGTTCTCTTCAAGATTTGAGTCATCAATACCAAGAGATTATAAAACACTAAAGTTTCAAGACCAATAATCACTTCCTGTCAGAGCTGACAAGGACTGATTGCTCAGTGCAAGCTGAAGGTAAGACAACCTATTGTTATCTGGTAGCTTCTTTAGAAACGACTTGCCAATCAAAAGTATTCCAGGTCCCTCTTGCCTCAGACAAAGGATGAGGCAAGCCAAAAACAGTGCCAGAAAATTATTTGAAAAGTGAGGGGTGAATGAGAATGGTTGAAAACCACCTCTGCAGAATAAACTTGGGCAGAGCAAGAGAAATAGAAGATAAAGGCAAAAATAAAGGTACATGCTACCTTTGGGAAATGTAGCATGAGCTACCATGAGTCACCATAGCAGGCTCCTTGTGGTCTCTGCGTCCTCGTACACAGTCCACATCTCATGGGAATCCACGAGATTTTCTGGGTACTAGGTCCTGATGCTTTCCTGGAGTCTAGTAATTGACAGGTCCCACTTATTTTCCTAGCCAGCTTCGCCGTGTCCTGTCTTCTCTATCAGTATGATCACCATGAATATCTTAAACACACTCAAGTAGAACCCAGGGGTAAAATTCAGTTTGACACTATTTGTACAACATTTGGAAGCATGCAAAACAATGCTATAGATTGTTTTTTAATATACAGTAGTATATTCAATAGAAATATTTTTCTTGGTAATAATAAATACCATCTCAAGGTAGTTATGACTTCTCAAGAAAGAGGGACAGAAAAGAATAATACAAAGAAGACAGGTACAGAGTTTCAACCATGTTATGTTAAATATTTTATTTTCATTTTTAAAAAATCCAAAGCAGAGAAGGCTTCACATTAAAGTCCTGCTGAGCCATAGGTGGGTACAGAGGTGTCATCCCCATTAGTCTTTTATTTTTTCAACTGTTTAAAATACTTCATAGCAAAAGAAACATTAATAAAACAAATTCTACTTCTCCCATTTAGTATTTGTGTGATCTTGAGCTTCCTTTTCTCCAGACTAATATAATACCTACTGGACAGTTTATGATATGAAGTGTGGGAGAGATGAGGCACACCCAGAGCACACTCCGAGAGCAACAGGACACTCTCATGCAATCACCCACTGCAAAGACCCTCCTCCAAACCACTGGGGCACCAAGTATCAAGGGTCCAGACACATGGCACACAGTCTTTGTGCTGTGCTCTAAATGAGAGAGCAGAGGCAGCTGCTTTCCTTTTGGACTGGAAAGGATTGGAGGCATGAAGCTGGACCCCAGGGTTCCAGTTAAAATACAGGGAAAGTTTGGTTTGTAAGATTCTCTGCTTACTTTGGCTGGCCAGGCTGGCCATTTCCACATCTGTCCACAGGTCAGGAGAAGCAAAATATGTGGTTGTAAACACAAGTCGTGGTTCACACACATCAGCACTTTGGGAACCCAGCTTTGACTTTGCAGATCTATCTGGATTGCCTACTGCCTGCAGGGGTAGGCTGCCCACATGGGAGGTCAGCACCGGTGAAGGCAGAGAGTGCAGGCCAGTCTGAAATGCCTCCTCCCTTCCCGTCACACATCTTCCAGTCAGTCCAACATCCTCTCTGAAACACTTCTCCTGAATGCTGTTTTCCCTGCCAGCCCTGTACTCTGTTCCTCCTGGAGTCCTCCAACAAAATAAGAGAGCAAAAAAATGAAAGAGTGACACATGGGTTCCAGGAAATACCAGAACCAAGCCAGTATTAAGTTGAAGTTCCAGGATAAAGGCAGACAACACAGTGAGAGAAGAATCAGACTAAATTGGAGATGGACAGCAAAAGCCTCCAGAAAAGAAAGTTGAAAGAAAGGGTAGACTCCATAGAGTTCATGCTTTTCCTTGTTAGCAAGAATAATCAAAGTTTCCAATGCAGGCAGACGGTGAATGACAGAAGAAAAGAAACATCAGCTGAAAATTCCAGCAGGCCATCTTACTAGTTTGTGACTAGAGTGGGAAGTGGTAGTGGCCAGGGCCTGGGGTGGCAAGAGGGGGACAGGCTGCAAGGAGGGCTGCAAAATTCCTTCCCTTCACCTTTCCAGTGGGGATAGTGTGATGTGTTTTGGGAGGGATTCTCTGAGGCAGTTCTGGAGGAAAGCTGTCTAAGTGGTGCAAAGTACTAAGTAGTGTCAGACCTTCTCTCTGTGGCTCATGCAGCACATGTGGCCCATCCTCACAGTGTGGTGGGCAGAGCTGCGGAAGACCAAACCCCCTGAAAGCTTACTTTTCTCTACCTAGCTAATAACATCATTCAAAACAGCGAAAGGAAGAGGTCAAAGTTTACAAAAGATATTGCACCAGTTACAGTAGAGGCTTTTAGGTATGCTTCAAATGAAACTGATGAAAGTTGTAAGAGGCACCTTGGAAGATCATTATCATTTGAGAAGAAAATTACAAGATCTAGAAAAAGCAGCAGCTTCAGGTGATTCAGCAGTTCATCAGAGGATAGTTGGCTTGAGTTTGTTTTTGTTTTTGTTTGTTGTCTGTTGAAATCAAAAATGCAACCCTACTAGACAAAGAAACAGATACAAAATCTAGAAAAAGGCTTCCTAAAATGGTAGAGGATGCTTGTGTGCTGGTTGTAGATTACAATGACAAATTGGCAGCAGAAATAGATGGTATAAAGCAACTCACTCAAATATTGGAAGATTTTCATCACTGTCAAAGGAAGCCCTGTAGAGAAAGCACATAAACTGGAAGAATACAAAGTGAGTTAGCCAGAGCTTCCTTGGTGTACAAAGAACTCAGATCCTAGATCTGGACCCTGGTAGCTTTATCTAGTTGCCCAAAGTAACTGCAGCCACATGCATCTGCTCTTCGCAGGAGATCTCGACAGTGAACACTAATGGCCATTCTCCTTCTAGGGTTCAGGACCTTGCAAGAAATGAAGACAGATTAGGTGGATAGTCGTGCAGCAAAGAAAACTGATCATTTCTTTTGGTTTACAGTGAGCTATGATTTGTATATTTGCAAAGTTCAGTCTATATTGTCATTGGATTGAGGATTTTCATTCACAAAATTTAAGCAGGTATGAAGGACTAAAATAGGATTTAAGAACATTGAGGTTTAAAGAGTTGTTTAATTTTAGAAAATCTGGTGCCAGCCAATAATATTTGTGCATATGTAATAATAACATTTTCAAGTCTTAGTTAAAAAACTGTATTTTCTAAGATTTACATTAATGAAGGTATTTAAGATTATTTAGAGAAATAGATTTCTCATTTGATGTAATATTTCTTAGTTTCACTATGTGAAAAACATTGTCCCCTGTGTATTTTGGTAATAACTTTAGCCTTTTAGAGATATACTACAAATTTCCTCACTTTTTTTACATTGTACATCTAATAAAAACCATATTGCTTTTAGTTACAGTTTTCTTTTTTAATGTCATGCACAAGATATGCTGCTGATTTAAGAAATTTTTATAAGTCCTTGGTGTTCTCTTGATCCTAGTAAATACTGATTGCCTGTTTCATTCCTTTCTTCAGTTGTATTGTTTCTCTTTTTTTTTTTTTTTTTTTTTTTTTTGCCATGGGTTATATTTTTCAAATTGGATGATGTGAACCATATCACTATTATATTTACTGTTGGTAAAAGTAGTTTTTGTTGTTTCAAACTGAAGTTTACTAAGATTCAGCAAATTGACCTACTGAAAATTCAGGCCTCCCACCTCCAGCCACTGATCAGGCCCTGTGCGTGGGTCCCACTGCCCACCAGTACCTCCCTCCAGCCAGAGGTCAGGCCTAGTGTGGAACCCTGCAGCAGAACTCCTGGCAGAAAGGCTAGGGGTGAGACCCACCCAGCTAATCCAGAAGCAGAACAGCTTGCCAGGAGGGCACAGCAGGTTCACTTCCACAGGCTGCTGCAGGAAGAAGCTGAGTGCAACAGCCAGACCCAAGCCAGACCCAGCTGGATGAGTTCAAACTTGGTAGATCCAGACCCAGTAAGCTGAGACACATACTACTAGACCCAGATATATGAGAGCATTTCTCTCTCTCTCTCATGAGAGAGAGAGAGAGAGAGAGAGAGAGAGAGAGAGAGAGTGAGAGAGAGAAAGAGGGAGAGAAAGGGGCAACAGGTAGCCAGGGTGAAAGTCTGCCTGGAAGACTCCAAGTACATCAAGAGGACATAATCAGACAGATCTTAGGGGAACTAATTTAATACAAATTCCCAATTTTATATCTGCTTAGCTATACAGTCTTAATGCTTGCCCTTATGGTCCAAAATACAAACCCATTAATTACAAAAGGTTTTCAACTGCTAAATCAGACTACCCAATACGAGTGTTGCTAATTATACTGCCGTAAATACAAAATAACAACTGCCTTAATTACATAATATTCCTTGGGTAATAATATCCATAGGTACTAAGGTAACTAGAACAAAGGTCTACACCAAAAGTCAGAAGACACTGGTATATAAGATGACAAAGACAAGGAGCAAAATGCATTCTCAGGCCCTGAGCCCACTCAGAACAAAGGCAGGAACAACTAGCATTGTAGAAATTGGAATTCACACTCCTAAAATCTCTGAAACAATAGCACCTGAAGTAAAGAAACAACTGCACAAAGATATATAGGAAATCAGATCAGAAATAATTTCTGAAGTAAAAAAACAAAACAATAATAAAGAATTACTGCAGACCCAGTCCTAGCCCAGGCCCGGTGAGTGTGTGGGAGAGCTTCTGCCTATCCTGCACTGGCAGGACCTACTAGTGGTCCCAGGCCAGGCGCAGCCTGGGTGAGACCCTCTTGCACCCCCCACCACTCCACAGCACCTCTGTAACCCCACCCTCCCAGTAGGACTTTGTGCTGCATTCCGGGAACCCCAGACCCAGTCCTAGCCCAGGCCCAGTGAGTGTGTGGGAGAGCTTCCAGCTACCCTGCGCCAGCAGAACATACTAGTGGTCCCAGCCCAGGCACAGCCTGGGTGAGACCCTCTTCCACCCCCTTGGGACGTACCCCACCACTCCGCAGCACCTCCAACACCTCACCTGCAGAGTAGGAATTTCTGCTGCATTCCAGGAAACCCAGACCCAGTCCTAGGCCAGGCCCAGTAAGTGTGTGGGAGAGCTGCCTCTCCCCCGTACTCCATCTTCTCCCCTTAAGGCTCAGCTCAGGCCTGGCATACAGGCCTGGGGTGAAACCCTGCAGCTGAAATCCCTGCAGAGAGTGCAGAGGATAGAACCACCCACCTAGTCCAGGAGCAGAAAATCTTGGCACAGGGCACAACAGGTTCACCCCCCAAAGGCAGCAGCAGGAGGGAGCTGAGCACAGCAGCCAGACCCAAGCCACGCACAGCTGGATAAATCCAAACTTTGTAGATCTGCACCTGAACTTCAGTACATGCTAAGGTTATAACTGCAACAAACATCTACAACAAAGGTCAGAAGACAGTGCTATACAAAATGATGAGAAGGAACAAAATGCAACCTCAGAAGCCAACACCACCTGTAAAAAATGCAGCGGACACTAACACAGAACAAATTGGAAATCACACAGCTGAAAGTAATGAATCAACAGCTTCTGAAATAAAGAAACAGCTGCAAAAAGGCATAGAGGAACTCAGATTGGAAATAAAAAAGAAATCCCTGAATTAATAACATCTCCACTAAAGAATCAAATGCAGAAACATATGGAGGAAACCAAATGCCCACCCAGAACAAGTGCAGAGGACACAAGCTCAGCTCAAGTGTATGAATAAATAGCATCGATAATAAATAAGCAACAACAGAAAGGTATAGAGGAACTCAGAGCACAATTCTTTCTGAAAT
>NW_004524634.1:352483-355075 GCF_000260255.1 Octodon degus
AATAACGGAACTTAACCAAAAAAGGGGATACAGATGAATGTCCATTTTGTATCTGTGTATTCAAAGTGGTTAAGATAGATATATAGTTACATTCTCTTAATGAATAGAGTGATTTGTTCTAATGGTGTTTTTAAATAGGATATCATGTCTGCATCTTGTACAGCAATTAACCACTAGGAAGAACGTATGCAATGTGTTTATTATTGAAACTATCCTACCAATTTGATTTGAAACTGTCTCATTCCTATTTGTTTATCAATAAAATTATAAAAAAGAATTACTAAATGCTTCTAAAGAAGACACTGATAAGGGGCCAGCCACATAGATCAGTGGGTTAAAGCACTTGCAAGCAAGCGCAGGGTCCAGGGATGCGATCCCTCACCTGTCATGTTGGCCCCACCCCTCGGATCGCTGAGACAGCAATTGAGATTGGGTGTGGTGTTGTGTGCCTGTAATCCCAGTTCTTGGGAGGCTGGAAACAGGCAGATCATGATGAGTCTGATCTAGTAGTGAGATCCTGAACACCCTTTTGACCCTTCCCTAAAATAAAAAATAAGAAAAAAGAAGACACTAATAAAAAAATAGAGGACAATATAAAAATGATGGAATTCTTTAATGAGAAATATAGGAAAAATATAATGCATGAAGCAGATTCAAAGAGATATATAAGAAGTAAAAACTTCAATCACACACTAGCAAAACCATTTGAATGAAAGTGAGAAAAGAGATTTAGATCTTGAAGACACCATTGCAGCTAGTGAAAGAGTAAGAAAAGATCAGTTAAAAACAACTGGGATGAAACAATACTACATACCTTAGAAAAAAGCAGGGGTAGCAATCCTGTTCTCAACAATCTCAACTTCAAACCAAGAATGATCAAATGAAATAAAGAAGGCCACTATATACTGGTTAGGGGAAAAATTCAAGAGGAAGAGGTAACACTCATAAATATATATGCACCAAACATGGGAGTACCCAACTATATAAGACAAATCTTAATGGACATGAAAAATTTAGTATCCAATACCACAGTCTTAACAGGAGACCTTACCAGCCCCTACCCCTAAAAGATATGTCAAGCAGACAAAAATTAGCAAGAAGCACCAGAACTGAACCAGAGCTTGGAACAAAGAGACTTGGTGGACATATACAGAGTATTCCACCCAACCACAGCCGAATACACACTTTTTTAGCTGTACATGGGTCATTTTTCTAAAAATGACAACATACTGGTCCATAGGTCATGCTTAAATATATGCAAGAAAACAGAAATTGTCCCATGCATATTATCTGACCACAGTGCAAAAAAACTGGAAATAAATGACAAACGAAACCAGAAAAAAACAACCTAAATACATGGAAATTAAACAACACTCTATTCAGCAACCAATGGGTCACAGATGAAATTAAACAAGAAATTGAACAATATCTACAATTCAATGAAAATTTAAGCACAATTTATCAGAATTTATGGGCTGCAATGAAAGCAGTTCTCAGAGGGAAATGTATAGCTGTGAACTCACACATTAGGAAAACAGAACAGGAACAAATAAACACTAGAGTGCTGCACCTCCAACATCTAGAAAAGGAAGAGCCAACCAAACCCAAAGCCCAAAGATGGGAAGAAATCATAAAGATTAGAGCAGAAATTAATACAATTGAGACAAAGAAAACAAGTCAAAGCATTAATGAATCAAAAAGCTGCTACTTTTAAAGATTAAATAAAATTAATATGCCCCTAGCTAACCTCATTAAAAAGAGGGAAGAAAAAAATTCAAATACAAGCAATAAGGAATGAAAAGGATGTAATCACCACAGACCCAGTGGAAATTCAGAAGATCATCAATAGCTACTTTGAGAATCTTTACTCTCACTGAATAGAAGACACAGAAGAAATGGACAGATTCCTAGAAAGGTACAAATTACCAAGACTCACTCAGGAAGATATAACCACTCTCAATAGCCCAATAACAGCCAATGAAATATGAAATGTAGTTAAAATACTACCGAGAAAGAAAAGTTCAGGTCCTGAACACACAGCTGAATTCTACAAGAAATTTACAGAAGATATAATTCCTATATTCCTCAAACTCCTCAATTAAATTGAAGAGGAAGCAATCCTCCCAAAATCATTTCTTGAGGCTAGTATTATACTGATACCAAAACCAGGGAAAGACACAACTAAAAAAGAGAACTACAGGCCTATCTCCCTCATGACATGGATGCAAAAATCCTCAATAAAATCCTAGCAAATAGAATACAGCAAATCATCAAGAAGATCATACACCATGACCAGGTAGGATTCATCCCAGGGATGCCAGGATGGTTCAATATATGCAAATCTATAAATACAATACACTGTATCAATAGAGCCAAATCCAAAAACCACATGATCATCTCAATGGATGCAGAAAAGACTTTTGACAAAGTCCAATACACATTCATGTTAAAAGTCCTACAGAAAATTGGAATAGATGGCCTCTACTTCAATCTGATAAAAGCCATCTATGTATGACAACCCAATGACTAACATAATTCTAAATGGGGAAAACCTGAAATCTTTTACTCTCAGATCTTGTACAAGACAAGGAT
>NW_004524634.1:359292-360094 GCF_000260255.1 Octodon degus
AAGAAACACATTTAACTCATAAAGACATTCATAGGCTGAAAGTCAAAGGATGGAACACAATACTACATGCCCCAGCACCTCAGAAAAAAGCATGGGTAGCAATCCTATTCTCAGACAGTCTCAACTTCAAACCAACAATGATGAAGTGAAATAAATAAGGCCACCATATACTGGTTAGGAAAAATTGAAGAGGAAGAAGTAACACTCATAAATATGTATGCGACAAACACGGGAACACCCAACTATATAAAGCAAATCTTAATGGACATGAAAAATCCAATATCCAATACCACAATTTTAACAGGAGACCTTAACACCCACTTATCCCCAAAAGATAGGTCTACCACACAAAAACTTACCAAAGAAACAACAGAACTAAATCAGAAGCTTGAAACAAATGGACTTGGAGGACATATACAGAGTGTTCCACCCAAACATAGCTAAATACACATTTTTCTCAGCTGCGCACGGGTAATTTTCTAAAATAGACCACATACTGGTACATAGGTCATACTTAAGTAAATGTAAGAAAACAGAAATTATCCCATGCACATTATCTGACCACAGTGTAATGAAACTGGAAATAAATGATAAACTAAAAAAAAATCTTAAATACGTGGAAATTAAATGATACCCTACTCAGCAACCAATGGGTAACAAATGAAATTAAACAAGAAATTCAACAATATCTACAATTCAATGAAAATTCAATCACAACTTATCATAATTTATGGGATACGATGAAAGCAGTTCTCAGAGGGAAATTCATAGCTGTGAACTCACACATTAGGAAAACAGAATG
>NW_004524634.1:366023-384523 GCF_000260255.1 Octodon degus
AGAGAAATAAAAGGCATAAGAATAGGTAAGGAAGAAACTAAACTATCATTATTTGCAGATAACATGATACTTTACTTGGAAGACCCAAAAAGCTCCATCAAAAAGCTACTAGAATTGATACACAAATTCAGTAGCATAGCAGGATACAAAGTCAATACCCAAAAGTCAATAGCATTTCTCTACACAGATAACAAACACACTGAGAGGGAAATTAAAGAAACAATGCCATTTAGAATAGCACCATGGAAAATGAAATATCTTGGAATTAATCTAACTAAAGAAATAATAGATCTATTCAGTGAAAATTACAGTACTCTGAAAAAAATAAATTGTATAGGATTTTAGAAAATGAAAAGATATTCCATGCTCCTAGATAGGAAGAGCCAACATTGTGAAGATGGCCATACTCCCAAAACTGCTGTACAGATTTAATGTGATCCATATCAATCTACCACCAACATATCTCACAGTCCTAGAGTAATCATTCCTAAAATTTAATTGGAACCAGAAAAGACCTAGAATAGCAAAGGCAATTCTGGGCAACAAAGACAAGGCAGGAGGCATTACAATTCCTGACTTGACACCTAGAGAGAAAACATTCTCTCAGGATTTCACATAGAGAAAATTGTTCAAGCAATGGCTGTGATTCATCCACTGACACTGACAAAGAATCTACAAACTGTGGTACAGGGTTTCAGGATAAATCCTGAGGGGATTTGACTGACCTTGTCAGATACAAAAGTTATATTTCTTGTTACATTTGCTTTATCTTGGTCTTAACCATCCAGCAGAAAAGTATAAAAATGAAGTATAAAAAGTAAAGCCATATTAAAGGGCTGAGCTGTAAAGGCTCAAGTCAACAACTTCTGACATTGTCCATCCTATGGAAAATCCACTACTATAATTAATTCTTGATCCAATGCTGACATTGCAGATGTGAGTGCTACACCCTGGGTCTGGGGTGGGTAATCAGCATTACAATGCAAGGAGAGGAGAGAGGCTTGCTAGAAGCCCCATCTACTGCCCTTCCTCTTTGCTTCTGCTCTTTGCCACCGCCATGAATGGCTATTCTCAGGCGTGTGCCACTCTGCCTTGGAGCCAGCTGAGTATGGACTGAAACCTCCACCAACTGTGAGATAAACCTTTCCTCCCTTAATTTTTGGAGTTGGGTATGTTGTCTCAGCAATGAAAGAAAAGTAACTCCAACAGTAGGTATTTTATTACATTTTTAATTTCGTTTCTCATTGGATTATTCAGAATTTGTATATCATCTTGACTCAGCTTTGTCATTTCATATGTATCTAGGAAACTATCCACTTCCTCTGTTTTCCATTCTGTGATAGTGAATATTTTGGAAGTAGGTATTGATGATCTTCTGAATTTCTCTAGGGTCTGTAGTAATTTCACCCTTTTCATTCTTTATTGGATGAATTTGGGTTTTTCTTTCCTTTTTTGATAAAGTTGGCTGGGGGTTATCAATTTCATTTATTCTTTCAAAGAAACAACTCTTTGATTCATTTATTCTTTGTATTGTTTTATTAGTTTCCATTGTATTAATTTCTGATCTAATCTTTATAATTTCCTGTATTTTCAGGCTTTGCTATTTGAAGTTCTATATGCCTCAATTAACTGTATGTCAGATTATTTTCTCATGTTTGGGAAACTGCAATTACATCTGCTAATAATTTTTTATGTCATTTGTGTTGATTCCTGCTCGGTTTTTTTTACATCTATTACTCTTATATTATTTTTGTTTGCATCGTCTTGTAGCTGCTGAATTGTTGTTTGCTGTTTCCTTGTTAGTTTCAAGAGATCTTTCCTTTCACATTCCTTAGCTGCACTGCTGCCTTCAAGATCTGAAGTCCATGTTCAGTCTCATTCAAGCAGTTTTGCTCACTTTCAATGAAATTCTTAATTTCCTGGATATCTATTTGAATCTGTTTCTTGCATTCTGTTTCTTTCTTATATTATTCATTTAGTGTTTCCATCATTTTTCTATTCTCCTCTATTTTTGTATCTATATCTTCTTTAGCTGTGCTGCACAATTCTTTCACAATTGTTGTCTTTTTTTATTTTTACTTTTTGTTTTATGTATTTGGTACAGGGTCTCACTATGCAGCTCAGACTTGTAGTGATCCTCCTGTTTTCAGCCTCCCTAGTGCTGGGATTGCTGACATGCACCACCACTCTGTGTCTCAATGGCCACCTCAATGCACTTGGGGGCAGCAACAGGGAAGCCTGTGGTATGGGGGATTGAACCCTAGTCCCTGCACTTGCCTAAGCATATGCTTAGTCCACTGAGCTATCTCGCTGACCTATCATTTCTTTTCTTTTTTTTTATGTATTTAGTACAGGGTCTACAGGGTCTCCCTACATAGACTAGACTTGTAGTGATTCTCCTGTTTTCAGCCTCCCAAGTGCTGGGATTACAGATGCACATCACCATGCCCAGTCTCAATCACCATCTCAGTGTGCCCTCGGAGTGGGGCCAGAACAGCAGGCCGGGGATCGAATCCTGGCCACTGCACTCTACCTAAGAAGGTGCTTTAGTCCTCTGAGCTATTTGGCCAGCCCCATCTTTTCTTTTTTGATTTGAGAGATTTTTTTTCTGATCATATTTCTTCTATCACCTGTTTCTTTACTTCGGTTGCTATCATCAGAAATTTCATGTGTGTGACTTCCGCATTCTTCTATGTCCTTGTCTCTTGGATTTGTTGTGGGTGGACTGGAGGTCGGAGATTACCTTTTGATCTTGACTTTTGTCATTTTTTGAAGCTCCCAATAATCACCAAGTTGAGCAGAGTAGGAGAACAATGGAACATGAGTGAGTATGGTTCCTACTACAGTGTGGGGGCAGGGTAGGACTCATCGTGTCTGTCACTACCGGTATAGGTGATTAAACTGTACTCAATAAAGCTTCTGTCTAGTAGTGGGCATGGGCCTGATTCACCAGCTCCCCGAAGCTACCTGGCATCCTCCTAAGTTCTCAGATGGTTGGATTGAGCACCAGCAGAGTCCCTGCACATATACACTGGGGCCAATGGATCACAGGTCACCAGCATCCCAAAGGCTGGCCAGAGTCCACCTAAGCTCTCCAGTGGTGGACCAGGCACCAGCACCAGAAGCTCTGTAGCTGGATGTTTAATTTATGATACTTTGCAAAAGTAAACATTTCTAAGTACTTCAAGAGAAAAATAAAAGAAATTAATCCTTAATCATGAGCATTTTCTCCACTGTTTCCCCAAGGCAGACCATGCAACTTGGTGTGGTTTGGCCTGGTCCCTCAGGAGAAAAGCACATCACCATCCTTGCATGAGGGATACTGTGCTTTGAATGTGTATCATCGCTCTTTTCTCCATAAACAGTTCAGATCACTGTCCACAGTGGCGACTTGAACAGATTCCCTGGCACTTCTTTGCTATTTCCATCATGACAGTAAGTAAAAGAACTATGTGGAGGAACCAAGTGTCTGGGAAAGTGAATTGTACTCAGTACCAACCTCCCTATAAGGAAAACCACTCCAGATTCATTTATTCTGGTACCTCTTTGGCATGCACTCCACATCAGGGCTTTTCTATTAGAAATCCTCTGGAATCAGCAAAAGCCAAGATGACCCATCACCTGATTTGCAAAATTAAAAGAATAAACCTAGTTCATCAATTTTCATTTTAGAGTAAAAATTCATCTCTTCACAGTACTGACTGGTTCTGCTACTTCCTTGGGGAGAAAAATTGCAAAAGAAAAAGATAATTGTAGGGAAATTTTGAAGTCCCTTTCTAAATTTTTCATTCTAAAAATTTACATAGTATGGAATAATATAAGCCTGCCAAAATGTTTTGTATTCTATCAAGAAATAGTTCCTCAAGATGTGGTCACATTTCAGAATTATTTCACTATTTCAAAAATTTTTAAAGTCTACACCCAATGCTTCTCTGTATAGAAAAAGAACATTGTGTTACTTAATAAATTATTTATACAGAGCATTTGTTAATAATTCTTAGTTCCAGACATCCACACTGTTCTTAGGTGGCAGAAGCACATGGGAATATGAACTCTTCATTTGTCAGTCAAGCGCTTATCCTACGGAGTCATCTCCCCAGCCCAAACTCTTCATTTGTTTATTCTTTTTTTCCTTTGGCTGTATCTGATGACATTATAAATGTTATTAATAAAGTCTTACATTCTCTTTGAAAAATATAAAAGTCCAGAAAAAATTAAAACTAGACAAGAAGTAGAGTGTGATGAGAATATTCTCCTTGAATATGCAATGAAAATATTTCCCAACTTAAAATAGAAAAGCATTCTAATAATGAATTTTTAACTTTTTGTATCAATATCTAAGCAAAGCATGAAACTTAATTAGGATTTTGGTTATGGATGTATTGACTTTAATAATTAAAAAAATTACACATGACAAGCTGGGAGGTATAATGGAAAGGAAATATAAGCTAAAGAACAGTAAATGTCCCATAAAACAAAATATAGTGTCAAGAGATGCTGTCTATAATTTATAAAACAAGAAACTAAAAAGTAACTATAGTATTTAAAGTTACAAAGATAGTTAATGAAGAAATCGGAAGTGGTGCTATAGCTATACTATAACTGAGTATATATAGTATAACTGAGTTAAATCTTCATCCATCATATGTTATCTAAATTTAATAAATCAAGACATAGTAATAAAAGATATTTAAAAAGAAAGAGCCTCACTGAGATTTGGTGTCCAGATCCCAGAATAGAGCAATATGATGAATAAAGAGGCATCTAGAAAGGATCTGAAGTGACAGTTGAAGCCAACAGGGAGAGAGAAGAGACAAACTTCAAAGAAGAATGAGATGACACATAGAGCTTTCTTCCTGAGCATGGACACACAGCACAGAGGGGTAACTGGAACCTTCAGACACATGGTGACTACTGGTGACCCCAGAGGCCTTCACACAGAAATGCACCAGTGGAATGGAACCATTATTCAGGTTCAGATATCCTGCAGGAGTGGCCATTTGGCTGGAAGTCATCTTGGAGACTGGTCAGCTAGGCTGGGATCTCAGGCAACTGCAGGCTCCACCCAGAGGAGGCACATGCACTGCTGCAGGCTGAGCATGTCTGGCTCTAGCCTCCAGGACAGAAATCAGCCTGAACATTAGTGGAGATAAAGGTGCAGACTCACTGGGATTGTCCACTACTCCACCATAAACTACTGCTGGCTTGCTGAAGTAATCAACATGTATCTGGACTCTCTCTGCTAAGGTTGATTACTACTGATAGTAGAGATGCACATTGAGATGGATTTTTTCCTTCTGATTGTTTTCCTCTTTTAGTTCCTTTTTGCTTTCTCTCTTTTCCTGTTCTGTTTTGTTTTGTTTTCTTCATTGTTCTTGTTTTGTATTAGTGTGAACATGGTTTCTAGCTTTTTGTTGTTGTTCTTTTCTATTCAGTTCTTTTTATTTCTTCCCTATTTCCCTCCTGTCTTCTATACCACTTTTTCAAAGTTTGTGTGACTCTCCTTCATAGTTCATTCTTGCTTTTAATCTATTCCTCTTCACCTATTTCTCTATTTTTTCCCCAGCCCCTTCAAAAATTTCTCAACTGAGGGTAAAATTGCCATATTCAGGACAATTTTCTGGTTTGTTTTAGATTTTCTCATTTAACCATAGATTTAGTTCATATGGTTAAAGGTAGCAAATTAATAGTTACTTCAGTTTGTCTTTTTCTATGTTGTGTTGGATGTCATTGCTATTGTTGATTATAACATTTACCCAAAATTACATCATTGTTCTAACCAGTGATTCTTCCTGGTATACCACTACTTGGATTGCCTAAGGGTCAACACAAACACTAAAAGCTAATGCCAAAGAACCAACATCTGGGCCAAGTGGGCAGCACCATCTCATCCCTAATAAATTAAACAGGTATAATCTTTTAACAGACTCAGGACCCAAAGCCAGAACCTACCTGGAAGACACCTCTAAAAAGTAATCATTTTCTAACATTTCTAAATACTAGGGAAAAATGCTATTCAGAAACTAAACTAAAAAATAATTTAAAAATGAGAAGACCCTTAAACAAGATGCAACCCCAGGCATAATGATCCCTGATGTGAAATTATACTACAAAGCTATTATGCTAAAACAGTACGGTGCTAGCAAAAAACAGACACAAGAATCAATAGAACAGTTTAGAAGATGAGAAACAACTCCAGATAAACTCAGTCATCTTATCTTTGACAAAAGAGCCAAACACCTTCACTGGAGGAAGGATAGCCATCTTAACAAATGATGCTTGAAAAACTGACTTTTCCTATGCTAAAAAAATTAAAACTGCACCCATATCTTTCACCATGCACTAAACTAAACTCAAAATATATCAAAGATTTAAACATTAAAGCAGAAACATTAAATCTGCTGGAAGATAGAGGAGGTAGAATTCTTGAAGACATTGTTGTAGGCAGACACTTTATAAATAAAATTCCAATTGCACAGAAAATGTCACAAAGAATCAACAGCTAGGATCTCATCTCATTAAAAAGCTGTGGTGCCAAAATTTGTCAAGTTAAAAATTTAAATTTTAAAATAAAATAAAAAGTTTTGGCACCATAAGAGAAACCACCAACAGAGTGAAGAGACAACCTACAGTGCAGGGAAAAATTTGCCAGCTGTTCCTCAGACAAAAGACTACTATCTAGAATGCATAAAGAATTCAAAAACTCAGACTCCTCAAATTTAAAAATCCAGTCCAAAAATGATCATCTTAAATGAATAGATACTTCTCAAACAAAGAAGTAGACACAGCAAATAAATACATGAAAAAAAATTCAACATAATGGGTCATTCAAGAAATACAAATTAAAACAATGCTTAGATCCCCTCTGATACCAGGAAGAGTGACTATTATCAAGAAATCAACCAATAACAAATGTTGACGTGGCTGTGGGAAAGAAGAGAAACCCTTCTCTACTACCAGTGGGCATGTAGATTGGTGCAGCCAATGTAGGAATCAGTGTGATTTATCAAAAAAAAAAAAAAAACTAGGTCTCTCCAACAAAAGAGTACTGTGTAGAAAATATAAATAATTTTTAAAAATCAGGCACCCAAAATTCAAAGACCCAATCAAATAACAGGCATCTCATATGAATATATACTTCACAAATGAAGAAATACATATGACAAATAAATATATGAAAAAAATGTTCAACATCATTGCTCTTTTGAGAAATGCAAATTAAAACAACACTGAGATTTCATTTTACCCCAGAAAAACTGGCCATCATCAAGAAGTCAACCAATAACAAATGCCAGAGGGGCTGTAAGGAAAAAGGAACCCTTCTCCACTGTTGGTGGGAGTGTACACTGGTACAATCACTATGGAAATCACTGTGGAGATTCCTTAAAAATCTAGGATTGAAGGTCCCATTCAACCTAGCTATTCCCCTCCTGGATATTTTTCAATAAGAACTGAAAACATCATTCATAGCAGTATTGGGCCCCATGTTTGCAGCAGTGGAATTTATCATAGTTAAATCTTGGAAACAACATAGAAGTCCATCAACTGAGGAATGGATAAAAAAGCTGTGCTATTTTTATACAATGAAGTAATTACTCAGCTATAAAAAAGGATAAACTTGAGGCTTTTGTAGGTAAATGGATGCAATTAGAGACCATAGTCATAAGTGAAATAAATCAGACCCACGTGTGAAAACATCATATTGTCTCCCTAGTGTAAGAACCTGAAAGAGTAAATAAAATCTGAAAGGTACAATAGATACTGTGAAAGGGAACAGAAACTGTTCAGAGGGAAGGAGCAAATGAGATGAAGAAAAGAAAAGAAAAGGAAAAGGAATAAAAAAAGTAATATATATGAATATACATAGAATAGCTTGGATAATTATACTGCTGGTTTCTGCTGGCTTATTGAACAAAGAAGTTAGCTGCTTAATTTTTCTCTCTCCTTTTTAATTTTTTATAATTTTTTCACGAATTTTGCATCTTATATCTGCTAATCTGAGCAACTAATTTGAAGTCAACAATATGCAGTACAACATTGTTGAATTCCTGTAATTTTGTTTACTGAAATTCTGTATAATTTCTATTTTTTACTATTTTTATTCTCTTTTAAAAAATAAAAGAATTTTTTAAAAATCTAGGGCTACAAGTTCCATTTGACCAAACTGTTCCCCTTTTTGGTATCTTCCCAAAAGAATTAAAACTATCCTTCAGTGATATATGCATACCATGTGTATGGCAGCACAGTTTGTAATAGCTAAATCTTGGAAATAGCCTAAATGCCCATCAACTGATGAACAGATAAATAAAATGTGGTTTTGGGGTTTTTTAATAGTAGAGTACTACTCTTCTTCCATAAAGAAAGATAAACTTGAGACATTTCTAGCTAAATGGATGCATCTTGAGTCCATATTCTTAAGTGAAATAAAGTAGACACACATGTAAATATCACATTATTTCTCTGATGTGAGGAACTGAAAGTGTAAATAAGGACAAAAATGTGTAAGAGATATTGGAAATGGAAGGTTCAAATATTAAGGGGAACTAGAGGGGGATGGAGAAAGGAAGGAAGGGAAATGAAAAAATGAGAGAAAAGAAGAGGGAAAGGGAATAAAAGCTTTTATAAAGAAGGAGGGGAAGAGGTGTTGAAGGCCAGGTAGGAGAGTGGGGAAAAAAGAATCAAGTTATGACAGGCCAGGTACAAATTCCCTATGACGAATGTGATCATTAGGTGTACCTAATATACCAATAAGCTTGACATAATTTACTGAAGGTGTTATCTTTCTTCATTGTACATTTTTGGTCCCTTTGTCAAAAATGAAATGGCTGGGTATACTTGGAGTTGTTGCTGCATCCTCTGTTCTGTCCCACTGCCTGACCACAGGTCTGGTTTTTGCCAATAGCATGCTATATAACAGCTTAATTAAGTAACAATTTATCCACTGTGAACTCTACCTGTTTTAAGTGAGTTGTGCCATCACACATTCTTGATCATTTAGATCATTTTCATCATCCCAGAAAGAAGTCTGAGTATTACTGATTTAATAACAAACTTTTCCATTTATTAAGTCATGGTAACACAAATGAAATGAAACATAAAGAAACAATTGTAAATGAATTCCTCTAGGTGCTACAGTTTAGATCTAAAATGTCCCCTAAAAGTCTCATGTATCTTTTCATTTTTTAAATCTGTTTTATTTTTTAAAAGAGTACAAAAAAGAGTATTAAAACAGAAAAGTTACAAGTGATACAGCATTTCTTTAAACAAAGTAGTATGAATTTCACAGTAGTTGTGGTAAGGCCTAGTGTTATCCTCAAATTAGTTGTTCATATTACCAGATATGTGCATGCAAAATTGGAAGAAGAAAGAAAAAAAGAAATACATAAGAGGCCTGCGGAGCACCCTGCAAACCCGGTAGAGCGTGGGCGCCTCCGCTTACTGGCATGGTCTTGGGCTTTCAGCGGAGTGCAGCCGGCTCCGCGCTACCGCCGCCATGGCCCATGGGCAGAGTGGGCCCAGTGGGCCGGCATTAATCCAAAAGAAGATGTCCCTATACGATGATCTGGGAGTGGAAACCAGTGATTCAAAAACAGAAGGCTGGTCCAAAAACTTCAAGCTTCTGCAGTCTCAGCTTCAGGTGAAGAAGGCAGCGCTCACTCAGGCAAAGAGCCAAAGGACAAAACAAAGTACCGTCCTTGCTCCTGTCCTTGACTTGAAACGAGGTGGCTCTGCAGACGACCGGCAGATTGTGGACACACCACCACATGTTGCAGCAAGCCTGAAGGACCCTGTTCCCAGTGGGTTTTCTGCAGGAGAAGTTCTCATTCCTTTAGCTGATGAATATGATCCTATGTTTCCTAATGACTATGAGAAAGTAGTAAAGCGCCAAAGAGAGGAACGACAGAGACAGCGGGAGCTGGAGAGACAAAAGGAAATAGAAGAAAGAGAAAAGAGGCGTAAAGACAGACATGAAGCTAGTGGATTTTCAAGGTGACCAGATCCAGATTCTGATGAAGATGAAGATCATGAGCGGGAGAGAAGAAAAAGAAGTATGGGAGGAGCTGCTAAGGCACCACCTACTTCTCTTGTACAAAAAGACAAAGAGTCACCCCCAGACTTTCCTTATGAAGAGGACTCAAGACCTCGATCACAGTCTTCCAAAGCTGCTATTCCTCCCCCAGTGTATGAGGAACAGGACAGGCCAAGGTCTCCAACTGGGCCCGGCAACCTTCCTTGCTAACATGGGTGCCACAGTAGCACATAAGATCATGCAGAAGTATGGCTTCCGGGAAGGCCAGGGTCTGGGGAAGCACGAGCAGGGGCTGAGCACCGCGTTGTCAGTGGAGAAGACCAGCAAACGGGGCAGCAAGATCATTGTGGGTGATGCCACGGAGAAGGGTGAGTCTCAAGATGCATCAAAGAAGTCTGATTCAAATCCATTAACTGAAATACTTAAATGTCCTACTAAAGTGGTCCTATTGAGGAACATGGTTGGTGCAGGAGAAGTTGATGAAGATTTGGAAATTGAAACCAAATAAGAATGTGAAAAATATGGCAAAGTTGGCAAATGTGTGATATGTGAAATTCCTGGTGTCCCTGATGATGAAGCAGTATGAATATTTTTAGAATTTGAGAGAGTTGAATCAGCAATTAAAGCTGTTGTTGATCTAAGTGGGAGGTATTTTGGTGGACGGGTGGTAAAAGCATGTTTCTACAATTTGGACAAATTCAGGGTCTTGGATTTGGCAGAACAAATTTGATTTTAAGGACTAGAGTCATCTCCGAGATCCTTAAATGAGCTACGGACTGAGCAAAGACAGTGATCCTTAAAAGATCTATGTTGTGAGCAGAAATGGGCAAAGCCGGTGAATACTGGGACTGCTGGAGGGACTTCTGATATATATGTTGATTGATTCCTTTTTTATTTTATGATTTTTTAAATATAGTATAAAAATCCTTTAAAAAAAGAAATACACAAGAAATTAAGAAGAGATGGGCTGGTGAGATGGCTCAGTGGTCTAAAGCACCTACTTAGAACAAGCTAAGCTAAGCAAAACACAGGGACCACGGTTCAATCCCCCAGCACCACATGCCAGACAGCCCCGCCCCCTGGTGGGCTGAGCTGGCCACACACACAAAATGAATGAATGAATGAATAAATAAATAAATAATTCTAAAAAAAAAAAAAGAAATTAAGAAGAGAAAAAGGACAAAGAATTGAAAAAGGAGATAAAACAAATTAAGCATTAACTGATCCTTTCAATAGACCAGCAGAAATCTATGGTACAGTCGTCCAAACCATCCTGCTTACATACATAGATATATCTCTTTCCCGAACTCCATCTCCTGTCCTTTTCAACTCAGTAATTCCTTCCTTTTGATCAGGTTCATTCCCTTTTCCCAATATCTATTGTACTCTTCAGGTTTTATTTTCTGTTTCAGGTTCTCACACTAAGGAGACAATATGTTTGCATGTGCTGGTCTGATTTATTTCACTTAAGAGTATGGTCTCTAGTTGCATCCATTTACCAACAAAAGCCTCAAATTTTTCCTTTTTTGTAGCTAAACAATACTCCATTATATAAAAATACCACATGTTCTTTATCCATTCCCCAGTTAATGGGCATTTGTGCTGCCTCTGAGATTTAGCTATGACAAATTGTAAACAAATACAGGACCTGTGAGATAACTTAGGCAAGCACAAGGATCAGAGTTCAATCCCAAGTACCACATGCTACACTGGCCCCACCCCTGCCCCTGAGGTGGGGGGTTCAGCGGGCCACCAAGACCATATGGTGGCACACACCTCTAATCCCAGCACTGGGGAGGCTGAAAAACAAGAGGATCACTATAAATCCAAGCTGTGTAATGAGATCCTCTACCAAATACATTAAAAATAAAAGCATATATAAACATGAGTGAAACACCTATAACCCCAGAGCTGGGGAAGCTGAAACAGGAGGATCACTATGAATCCGAGCTGCGTAGTGAGATCCAGTAGCAAATACATGAAAAAATACTCACAGCTGGCATCATACTTAATGGGAAAGACTGCATGCCATTCTCCTGAGACAAGAAATATCTATATCTGCTTATACATTTGCAATGAACAGTCATAAATGAAATTCACTAAGGAGGGCTGCTAGGAAAGCCAACATTAAGGCCCTAGCCTTCCAAGGTCAATTAAGACTCAGGACATAGGAGAACTTGTACTGTAGCATCACGTAACTCAGTAGCGTCCCAAATTTTCTGATCAAGATTATGGGGCCAAAGAGGAAAGTGATCGATGATATAGAGTGTGCCTAAGGAGAGTCACACAGAGAGAAAACATTCTCTCAGGCTTTCACAGAGAGCACATTGGCCAAGCAATGGCTGTGACTCATCCACATGGCTGACACTGACAAAGGTTCTACAATCTGAAGTACAGGATCTCAGGATAAATCCTGAGGGGATTTCACTGACCTTATCACACCCAAAAGCTACAACTCTTGTTGCATAGGTCCTGCTTTACCTTGGTCTTAACCATCCAGCAGAAAAGTATAAAAATGAAGTATAAGATGTAACTCTTGTTGCATAGGTCCTGGTTTACCTTGATCTTAGCCATCCAGCAGAAAAGTATAAAAACGAAGTATAAGAAGTAAAGCCATGCTGTTATGTTGAGCTGTAGGAGACTCAGGTCAATAATTTCTGACATTGCCAGTGAAGTGGAAGACCCAATACTATTATGGACTACTGGACTCTTTTAGAATATTTTGCTGAGTTAACACACCTATAATATTCAAATAACGGAACTTAACCAAAAAAGGGTATACAGATGAATGTCCATTTTGTATCTGTGTATTCAAAATGGCTAGGATAGATATATAGTTACATTCTCTTAATGAATACAGGGATTTGTTCTAATAGTGTTTGTAAAAAGGATATCATGTCTGCATCTTGTACAGCAATTAACCACTAGGAAGAATGTATGCAATGTGTTAATTATTGAAACTGTCCTACCAATTTGGTTTGAAACTGTCTCATTGCTATTTGTTTCTCAATAAAATTATGGGAAAAAAAACATGGGTGCAGGACTAGGGAGATAGCTCAGCAGCCTAAGCATATGCCTGGCAAGTGTAGGGACCTGGGTTCAATCCCCAGTACCGCATGCTGTGCATGTCTCAGAACCCCAGGTACTCAGTGACATCTCAAAACTGGGTGTGGGGGTGCATACTTGTAATCCCAGCTCTAGGACAGCTGAGACAGGAGGATCACTACTGAACTGGGTAGCGAGACTCTGTATGAACTAAATAAATAATTGAAAAATTACAATTGGGGGGAAAAAGTGCACATATATCACTGTAGTATGATGTGTTCAGTTCTTCTGGGAAAATGCCCAGCAGGTGAATAGCTGGGTTGAAAGGGACCTCCCTCCAACCCTACCTTTTTGAAGACTCTTCACACTGATTTGCAGAGTGGTTGTACCAGCCCGCACTAAAGGTGGAGGTTTTGGAAGGTGAATGGATCATGGGCTGCATGTGCAACAGAGGACTAATATGCTGTTTTAGCTGAGCTACTGAGAGCTGGGTTTTCTGTGGGGGGTGGGGCTGGTCAGAAGATGCAGGTCCCCGGGGATGTGACCTGCATGGTGTAGGCCTATCCCTGCCTCCTCCTGTCTCTCTCTGTTTCTGGTTGCCACTGGCGAGCTGCTTTCATCCAGCACAACTTTTGTTTGCCGCACTTTTCCTCTGTCATGCCATTTCTTCCTCAGAGCCAACAATTCGCCATGCACTGAACCCTCTGAAATCATGAGCCAAAATAAGCCACTCATAAATTGTGGTTGTTAGGTATTCTATCCCAGCAACCAGGAAAGAGACTAACACAGAATCCAAAGTTGGCATGGATGGGAATGAATGCGAGCTGGTAGCTTTTCTATGTCAGCCATTCTATAACATTTCCTTTTTTTTTTTAAAAAAAAAGGGGGGGGTGGTTAATGTCTTATTTTGATTTTATAACTTTTCTTTAAAAGTTACAACAAATTCCTTAAACACAGACTTTATGGAGGATGAAAGACTACACTTGTGGCAGTCTTTGGAAGTCTAAAATTTCCTGCGTATTTGAGGAAGTACTGTCATTCCAGCCTCACAGCAGAAGGGGTAGGAAAGAGCGGCATGTCAGAGCCTGCAAGCAGGCAGGGTGGCACCTTCCAGTGGGGTGCCCACCCCCTGAAGATGGGAAACACGAAGCAGAAGCGCTCTGCAGACCCCGCGGGGTGTGGGAGCTGGTGAGTCACTCTTCAGTGAGGAAAGGGTGGCAGATGTGCATGCCCACCACCAGAGACCAAGGCCCACACTTGGGATGCGGACGGGCAAGAGCTCTTGACCAAGAAAGAAAGAGACACATGGCAGCTGCCATCTTGGCCCAAATTCCTGTGCTGGCAAGAGGAATGGTTTTTGTTCCTCTTCAAGTTTGACATCATAAGTTGCCTTTCAGGAAAAAAAAAAAAAAAAAGATCCTGAAATTGCACTGACTTTCTTAAAACTCTGAGAAGTGGCACTGGCCACACAGCGCTGTTTTCGCCTCTGCCTTGAGCTCTGCTTCTCATCAGACTGCCGAGAAGAGCAGCTGTCACTCGGCCAACACCGTGTCTCTGGGAAAAAGTAATGGAAAGTGTGAGGAAATTTCCTCCCCAAGCCCCAGGAGATCCCCACTCCACGTAACTGATGAGAATTAGCTCCAGCAAACTGCACTGGGAAAGCGGGCAATATCGGATCATAATCCCTCAGCGGAAGGGGATGATGAAAGTTTAAGGTCCATATTTGCCTTCAGATACTTTGTGGCCTACTTGGAGAAGAGTTTTTACTCTGCAGCAATACCAAGTGGAAGTGAAGCAACAGCACTAGGACCATACCAGTTGGCAGAAGCCACCGCTTCGGACTTCTCAGAGTCTGCAGGGTTTTTGCCACAGAAAAGTGAACTTTCTCTTCCCCCACCATTCCCCTACCCCTAATTCCAGAGTAAACCATTATTTTAATGCTGGTATCTAACTTTCTCTTTTGGATCTATAAACAGAAAATACTGTTTTGGGGCTGGGGAGATAGTTCAGTGGTCTAAGTGCCTGCCTGGAAAGTGCAAGGACCAGGGCTCAATCCCCAGTATCACATGCTGTGCCAGCCCCACGCAGAGCTGGCCACCAAAGCTGGGCATAGTGGTGTATACCTATAATTCCATTGCTGGGAAGGCTGAGACAGGAGGATCATTATGAGTCCAAGCTGCATAACCAGACCCAATACCAAATAAATAAAAGAAAAAAATATAATAATAAAATAAATAAATAATAGACAACACAAAATATTGTTTTTGCATTGTTTATGCATGTAAAATATTTGCTTTCAAACTTTTCTACCACATTCCATCTAGGAAATATATTTCACCCTTTAGTCTCAACACACACACACACTAATGTATGCTTAAGTATCTGGCCAGTGCTCTGTATCCACAGGATCCACACATGCAGATGCAGCCAACTGCACAATGAAAACGGTTTTGAAAACTGTGTCCATATGGAATACACGCCAATGTTTTTCTTGTCATTATTCCCTAAATAACATTTGCTATTTCCATAGCTCTTACATTGTATTTTTGAGTCCTCTAGAGATGATTTAAAGTAGATAGGAAAACGTGGGTGGGTGATTTGCACATCTGCAGATTTTGCTATCTTCAGAATGTCTTGGAACAAATATCCAAGAGTCTGAGAAATAATTGCCTGTGTATGCCTCTGTGTGTGGGATATATGTAATCTGGAGCAAAACTTTTGTGAAACAATATGTTTAACTACTTGTAGTAATTTTCCTTTCGTTTTTTTATGCTATGTATTTGGTACAGGGTGTGAATACGCAACTCAGATCACAGTGATCCTCCTGTTTCAGCCTCCCTAGCACTGGGACACAGTTGTGCACCACCACACCCAGTTTTGGTGGCTAGTTCAGTATGCCCTGTGCAGGCCTGGCTGACAGATGGTGCTAGGGATTGAACCCAAGTGCCTGCACTTGCCAGGCATAGATCACTGAGCTGTCTCCCCAGCCCTGTAATACATTTTCTGATTTTATTTTGTAACACTGGCAGCAGCCTATTGAATTGACTTTACAACCAACAAATGAATCATAAGCAACAACTGGAAAGAAAAATAATAGCCCATAATCATATTTTATGGTTTATTTTGTCACTCCTAACACTTTGTCACCTGTTGTGACACAGATCTAGTACATTCATTTTATTATGTGCATGTTATTTGATATTTTATCTGTTGTCCTATTCATAGATAATTAAACTGGTTTAATATTTTCACAAATCCAAAATGTTATGTGGCAGATTTTCTCATACATAAATGAAAAAGTTTCTCTAAGACACGTGCCTGACAAAATTGTTTGACTCAAAGCTTGCAGTTCTTCAGCCATAGTGGGAACAGTTAAATTTTCCCCAAAATTGGCATAGGACTTTACACGGCCACCAACAGGATTGAAGGGTTTCTGTTCCCCATATCCTAATCATCACTTAGCACTGTCAACTTGGGGTTTACCAGTGTTATAGCAGGAAGTGCAGGAAGTCCCCGACTTCTGATCGAGTTCCATTCCAGGAGAATGCTCCTAAGTCAGATTCATACATGAGCCGACAAAGTGAGTCTTACACACCTTTGACACAAAGATACAATGTTAAGCCAAAAAAAACCTGCACTATAAAAATACTGGAAGTAAGCTTTTTTATATTTTTACAATTACCTTAAAATTGTAATACATTAAAGTACAACACGTGGCACATAGGAGATTGTGTGGAGTGAACTGACAAGAAGAGAGCTACTAATTGGAAGAGGTGCCCTAGGACAGAGCCAACTATGATGAGAAAAAAGAACTGCCATTCAGATCATCACTGGATAAATTTTTCAAGAAGACAGAATGAAATCCATCTCAAAACCTACGTCATCAACATCCGGTGCGAGTGAATTCCATGTTGCCCTCCATCTTCTATGGCTGCTGGTCCCTCAGCTCCACCATCACCCACCCCCACTCCCTCTTCAGTTAGTCACTATCGATCACGTTGGACAGTGAACACACAGCTGCACAACCGTGATGCTGTCTGGCAGACACAGCATGAGCTACCTCCACAACTTGTTGACATCTACAAAGGTTCATAATGCCAGGTCTTTTCATATCAGTGAAAATTAGCAACTCAAGTGTTTATAAGATAAAGACTTGCACTGGGGATATAGCTCAGCGGTGTAAGTGCCTGCCTGGCAAGCATAAGAAGCCAACTTCAATCCCTAGTACCACATGCTGTGTCAGCACAGCACTGAGCCAGCCACTGAAACTGGGTGTGGTGGCGCAGGCCTGTAATCCCAGTGCTGGGAGGCTGAACAGGAGGATCAGTATGAGTCTGAGCTGCATAGTGAGACCCTGTACCAAATCACAAGTAAAATAAAAGACTAAATAAATAAGTCAAGAACTTACTGTAATTTCTCTTTCTTTAATTTTCCCACTATTGATGAAGTAAGCTTCTTTGCATGTGACCACCAATCTTTTTTTTTCTATCAATAGTCAACTGCATTGTCCATACTATTTATTCTTAATTTTCAAGATATATAGATATGTATTTATTTTTTATTTTTAAAGAGAATTTTTTAAATGTTAAAAGAAAACATTAGAAATCATGCAGAATTTCACTAAACAAAATGATAGGAATTCAACAATGGTTGTTAAATTTCATACTGTTGTCTGCAAATTGGTTGTTCAGATTGCCAGATGTAAATCTGATAGATTGGTCAGACAAATAATTAAAATGGAGGGAAAAAATGAAGCATTAACTGCTCCTTTCAGTAAATCAATAGAAATCAGCAATGCAATTATCCAAGCTGTCCTCTGTCTATACATCTATATTTCTTTTTTCTTTTCTCTCTTTTTGTCTCCTTTCCCGCAGCATCCCACTTGTTTTTCCCTTTGAACAGTTTCTCTTCCTTTGACAGTATCCATTGTGCCTTTCAGACTTTTTTTAACTCTCAGATTCCTACACTAGGGAGACAATATGATGCTCACACATTCAGGTTATGAGTATAGTCTCTACTTACATCCATTTACCTATTACAGCCTCAAGTTTATCCATAGCTCAGTAATACTCCATTGTATGAAAATAGCACATCTGTTTTATCCATTCCTGAATTAGTGGGCATTTGTGTTGTTTCCAAGATTTAGCTGTGACAAATTCCACCAATGATGTTGAACATTTTTTTCACCTATTTATTTGCCATTTCTATTTCTTCATCTGGGAAGTGTGTATTCATCTCGGATGCTCATTTTTTCATTGGGTCTTTGAGTTTTGTTTTGTTTTTTTTTTATTGACATCAGTTATTTTTATTTTAAAGAAAGAAAAAAAATAAAAACAGTGGTACAAAATCTCAAAACAAGATTTTAGGAGAGTAACAATGGTTAGTACATTGTGTATTGTTATTGCCAAAGTAGTTTCTCATATTA
>NW_004524634.1:386346-393033 GCF_000260255.1 Octodon degus
TCAGCTGGGTGGGTCTTGCCTCTAGCCTCTTTGCAGGAAGTTCTGCTGAAGGGTTCCGTGCTGGGCCTGCATGCAGCCGGGGTCAAATGAGGATCCCCTGGTCCTGGGTCGTCTCATTCACTTGCCAGGCCTGCGCTCTGGGTCTGTTCAGGATCCCGCGGCCTGGGTCGTCTCACTCACTCACCGGGCCTGCGCTCTGGGTCTGTTTGAGGATCCCGCGGCCCTCGGTGGTCTCACTCACTCGCCAAGCCTGCGCTCTGGGTCTGTTCAGGATTCCGCCGGAGGGTCTTTGAGTTTTGGAGGCCTGGTTCTTTAATATATGCTCTAGATAAAAGTCCTTTGTCTGAGGGAAAGTTGGATAAAAGTTTTTCCCGATTTCTGGGTTTCCTTTTTACCCTGTGGATTTCTTTTGATAGATGAGATTCCAGTTGTTGATTCTTTGAAGTATTTCCCATGTAATTTGAGTTTTGCTCATGAGCTCTCTGCCTGTCTTTGTGTCTTCAAGATTTCTACCTACTTTCTCCTCCAGAAGATTTATTGTTTCTTTTTTTCTTTTTCTTTTTTTTCTTTTTTTTTTGATACTGGAGATTGAACTCAGGGCCTTGTGCTTGCCAGGCAAGCACTTATTCTACTGAGCTATCTGCCTGGCCCTCTGTCTTAATATTTAAGTTTTTTATCCATTTTGACTGTAGGTTAGTGCATGGTGATAGAAATGAGTCTAATTTTAGCCTTTGATTTGTGGAAAGCTAGTTTCACCAGCACCACTTATAAAAGAGGCTATCTTTCTTCCAGTGAATATGTTTGCCCCCTTTGTCAAAAATCAGGTGGCTGAGTTTGTTTGTCATTATGTCTGCATCTTCTAATCTGTTCCATTGATCCTCAGGTCTGCTTTTTTTTTTTTTTTTTTTTAAGCACCAGGCTGATTTTATTATAGTAGCTTTGTAGTAAAATTTCAGGTCAGGGCTTGTAATGCTTCCTACTTTGTCTTTGTTCCCCAGGATTGCTTTCATTATTCTGGTTCCACATGAACTTTAGGAATGTTTTCTCTATATCTAGAAGGTACACTAATGGTATTTTAATCAGGATTGCATTGAATTTGTATAAAAATTTTGGGAATATGGGCATTTTCCCAATGATGATTCTTCCTATCCAGGAGCAAGGAATATCTTTCCACTTTCTGAAATCCTCTTTGATCTTTTTTCAGAGTACATTAAATTCATTCCTAAGTATTTCTTTCTTTCTGTCTCTCTCTCTCTCTCTGTTTCTGTCTCTATCTCTCTCTTCTCTCTTCTTCTCTCCTCTCTCTTCTCTCTTCCTCTCTCTCTCTCTCTCTCTCTCTCTCTCTCTCTCTCTCTCTCTCGATATTATTGTGAAAGGAATGTCCACTCATTTCTTCTGTGTTTTTCATCCTATAAGAGTAAAGATTTTTTTAAGTACTGATGAACTTCTAAATTTCTATAGGAGCTATAGTGATTTCACCCTTTTCATTCCTTATTATGTGAATTTGAATTTTTTCTTCCCTTTTTTTGATAAGGTTGTCTAGGGATTTATTGCTTTTATTTATTCTTTCAAAGAACCAATTTTTCAACTCATTAATTCTTTGTAGTGTTTTCTTAGTCTCCATTGCATTAATTTCTACTCTGATCTTTATAATTTCCTGCCTTCTTTGAACTTTGGGCTTGACTTGTTCTTTTTTCCTAGCAGTTTGAGCTGCAGCATAAGGTTGTTTATTTGGGCTCATTCTGTTTTTCCTGATGTGAGAATTTATGGCTATCCATTCCCTTCTTAAGATTGCTTTCATTGCATCCCAGAGATTTTGGTAAATTGTATCTGTATTTTTAAAAACATATTATTTAACTTCTTCCTTCATTGCATCTGTGACCCACTGATTGTTCGGGAGGGTATTATTTAATTTCCATGTGTTTATGGATATTTGTAATCTCTTTTTTTTTTTTTTCGTTTTTTTTTTTTTTTTTTTTTTCAGAATGGTGATTGAACTCAAGACCCTGTGCTTGCCAGGCAAGCACTTATTCTACTGAGCCATCTCCCCAGCCCCTGTAATTTCTTTTGTCAATAATTTCCAGGTTCATTGAACTATGGTCAGATAATATGCATGGAATAATTTCAATTCTTTTGTATTTACTTAAGCATATTTTATGTGCTAGTGTATGGTTCATTTTGGAGACCATTCCACATGCATATGAGAAAAATGTGTATTCTGATGTTGAGTGCAACACTCTGTAAAGATCTACTAAGTCCATTTCTTCACATATGATTTAATCCTGTTATTTCTTTGCTGATTTTGATCTATCTCTTTTTTAACATGGGCTGTTAGTGTGCTCCATTACAACTGTGTTATTGCTCATTTGATTTTTCATGTCTGCTAAAATGTGTTTTATATAGTTGGTCACTCCTACATTGGGTGCATATATATTTATGATTGTTATCTCTTCCTCTTGCAGTTTTCCCCTAATGAGTATGTAGTGACCTTCTTTATCTCTCTTCATCATTCTTAGTTTGAAGTTCACATTTTCAGCAACCAGAAAAGCTACTTTTTTCTGGTTTCCTGTGGCATGGAGTGTTTTATTTCCATCCTTTGACTTTCAGTCTACAAATTTCCTTTTGAGTTAAGCGTGTTTCTAGTATACAGCATATTGTTGGACTTTTGTTTCTTGATCCACTCTGCCAGTATGCTTCTTTTGATTGGGGAATTGAGGCCATTGACATTGATGGTTATAACTGATATGTATTGGCCTATCTTTGTCATGTTCTTTTCCTGCATGTAAGTTCCCTACTTTTCTGCTCTGTTTAATTGCTTGCTCTGTCTGGTAATTCCTTTCTATTATTATTCTTTTTTAATTTAAAAAGTTAAAAGATAATAAGTTATATTTATTAACTATAAGTAATATAACACATATTAATGAACACTGTCAGAAAATATAAATATCACTTGTTGCATAATAACTCAATCACAGTTTTATTATCCCTAACATCCTGAAAAAGAAATGGAGGCAGGGAGCAGTTAAAGAACTTGCTCTGCATCACGTATCTAGGCAGCATGAGAAGGGATTCTGGTGCCAGAGCCCCTGCTCTGAACGCTCTTCTGCTTTACTCTCTCTGTACCACCAACTGAACTGAGGATGACAGTGACATGAGGGTGCATAGATGATTTTCTAGGTGGAATGCAATGATAGAGTTCAAGGTTGATGTAGAGATTGAACAGAATGCGTTTAGAGATTGCAAGAAGTTCATCTTGATAAACTGGTCTGAGCTTAGGGGAAACAGATTTTTAAAGAGTTGAAGATCAGCTTGGTGGAAAAATATTCACTTTCAGAAGAGGTTTAGATGTTAATGGCTATGCACTGTGTAGTATAAATATCGTGTGCTAACCCACTGTGCCACCTGAACTCACCATTGTGGAGTACGCTTACAGTCTCTGTATGTTTCCAAGTGTATGCCTGAGTCATGCATGTCCTATTGCAGTGGTTCACTTCTAAGGGTGATTTATACAGGTATAGATTAAATGGATTACTCTTGAAGTTGTGGTCATTTTCATGCCTTTCTAGCATTCTGTTAGTACGCTTCATAGGGATGGTGTGGTGCTCATGAATTTCTTCAATTGTTGTCATAGGAGGATCTTATCAAGCCATTAATTTTGGAAAAATATGCAGGCTACAAGCAATCTGGATTGGAAGTTTTTTTCTTTCAGACCCTGAAATACTTCACTCAAAGCTCTTCTTGACTTGATGGTTTGAGAAATGGGCTGTGATTCTTATGGCCTTTCCATTATAAGAGATCTGTTTCTTTTCTCTAACAGCTTTTAATATTCTGTTCTTTTGCTGAATTTCTAGGATCTCAATTATTATGTGTCTGGGTATAAATTTATTTTGGTTATGGCTAATTGGAGTTGTACATACCTCACTTAACTTTATGTCAGATTCTTTTCTGATGCTTGGAAATTTTTCTGCTACTCCTTCTGCAAATGGTCTTTTTATGTGATTTGTGTTGACTCCTGCTGTTTTGTTGACACTTATCAGTTTTATGATGTTTTTCTTGGCTAATCCTGCAGCTTGTTGAATTGTTATTTCCTGGTTCCTTGTTATTTTTTAAGAGAATTTTCCTTTTGTGATCACTAGCTGCAATGCTATCTTCAAGGTCTGAAAATCTATCTTTAGTTTCGTTCAATCAGTTTTGTCAACTTTCAATGGAATTCTTAACTTTCTGGATATCTGTTTAAATCTGTTTCATGCATTCTAATTCTTTCCTGCACTATTTATTTAATGTTTGCATTATTTTTCTCTTCTCTTTTTTATCTATGCATTCTTTAGATATGCTAAGCAATCCTCCCATGATCATTGTCATTTCTTTCTTTACCTGAGAGATTATTTCTGATGTGATTTATCCTATAGCCTCTTGGAGTTGTTTTGTTACCTCAGTTGCTACATTTCAGAAATTTCAGACACGTGATTTCCAATTTCTTCTATGTCCTTGTATCTTGGATTTGTTCTGCATGGACTGGAAGTCTGAGATTTCCTTTTGCTCTTTCATTTTGACATTTTGAAAGCTCCCAAATTTCACCAGGGCTCATGGTCACAGTCCAGGGCTCAGTGTAGCTTCCATTATATTTAAGGAGGGGTTGTGGCAGCTCAGCAAAGCTCCCACAAACATAGGGGTTCAAGTCACAGCTCAGTGAGACTCCTATGACTGTGGGGGGCCAGTCAACAAGAGGTTTTATATATTACACTCAACTCTTCTTTAAATTTGCCTATTTTTCTATTTAAAAATATGGTCCATACTCTGAAGTTATGAAAATGTTTATATATTATCTTTCTAAAATTTTAAAATTTTTACATTCTACACTTAAATTATGATATATCTTTGTGGGCATGTGTGTCTGTGTGTGTGTGTGTGTGTGTGTGTGCACGCGCATGTGCATGCTGTGTGTGAAATGTTTTTTATTATTTCCATAGTTTATTGTCCAAAACCAACTCTTAAATATTCATTCTTGCTTTATCTTTTAATCATAAATCATATTACTAATAATCATTAGTTGGCCACATAGCTTTCATTCTGTTTCACTGTAAGATTTCTCTATCTTTAGGCAACTATCACACTGTTTAAATTACTATAGCTTTCTATAAATGTTTAAAATCAGTAAGACAGATACATTATCATCATCATTATAATTATTCAAAGGTTTTTGTTTGTTGGTTGCCATGCTGAGGACTAAATCTAGGGCCTTGGCCATGCTGCCAAATGTTTTACTGAGCTATACCCCCAACCTTTCTCTCTTTCTTTTTTTTTTTTTCCTTTGGTACTGGGGATTAAACTCAGGACCCTGCACTTGCCAGGGAGGTGATTATTCTACTGAACTATCTCCCCATCCCACATACATATTTCTAAATCTCATGGAGTTTTGTTGTTACTTCTATTATGAATATATAACTAAATTTTCCAGATTTTCTTACTGATGATTTTGTATATTAATCTTGTTTCTAGTAATGTTGCTAACCTCTGTTGTTACTTCTATAATTGTGCCTGTAGACTGTTACAGAAATCCCTTGTTGTTCATCATAAAAACCCAGATAATAATGTTTTTCTTTTTCACCTTTCCAAAGTTCTTTTCTTCTACAGCTACAACAATCTCAATACCACTCACAGGTATAATAAAAGAACAGACTCTACTATCTGTATAGCAATACAAGGTCGGAGGAAGCAAAGCTAACACTATTTCATTATATGTTTCATTACTATTTCATTACATCTGTATAGCAATACTGGGTTGGAGGAAGCAAAGCTAGCACTATTTCATTACATGGCTGATCACTGGGCATGTTGACTGCCCAAATTCTCTAACCTGTATAAGAATGTACATAATTTTTTTTAAAATTTAAATATTCCTTTTCACAACTCTTAATTTCATTACTTATACCTTATTGCTTCTCACTAATTACCTTTGATCTTATAGAGCTGCTTATTCAGAAATCTTACTAGCCTAGTATTCCATTAGTTCCAATATCATGACATCATAATAGAAATATTATGTTGGTGTCCAAAAAAAAGATACGGTGTCTGCATCTTTTTTTATTCATGGTAATCTTGGTGCCAGCTGGTATATTTTGCAAGCTCCATAGTGAGCTTCAGTGAATTTAAATATGCAAGGACAAGATATAGGCCTCTTATATTCTTTTTTTTTTTACTGGAGATTGAACTTAGGACCTTGCACATGTCAGAAATGTTCTTATGCCACTGAGCTATACCCCTGGCCCTGGGCCTCATATATTCTAAGGTCTGGGCTTTGAAGTTTTTATACTTTGGATTTTTTTTATTGTTTTGTCCTGGGTTTTTTTGGTTTGGGGATTTTTGTTGTTGTTTTGTTTTATTGGGGAGAGGTAGGAACTGTCTGATTAAGGTGTTGCTTTTGAAAAGGAGGGCTTATATATGGGGGTTTTGTGAGGGTTTTTTCTCCTTCTGTGGCCATTCCTTGAATTTTGTGTATTTTTTCTTAAGTTTGGAGATAAACAGAAATATATTTTATTGTTGGTGTTATTTTCATTCTTTTTTTGTTTGTTTGTTTGTTTGTTTTTACTTTTTTCCATAATTTTATTGAGAAACAAATAGCAATGAGACAGTTTCAAATCAAATTGGTAGGACAGTTTCAATAATTAACACATTGCATACTGTCTT
>NW_004524634.1:393333-397400 GCF_000260255.1 Octodon degus
TCTAAGTTCCGTTATTGAATATTATAGGTGTGTAAACTCAGCAAAATATTCTAAAAGAGTCCAGTAGCCCATAATAGCATTGGGTCTTCTGTCATTCTTTTTATAATATATGTCTTTTATTATGGCTTCTTTGCTTTTGTTGTTGACATTGTTGCTGTTGTTTCATCTTTTTAAATATTTCAACATTATTCTATTTTGTGATCTTTTTCATGTTGGCTTTTATGATTTGTTGTTTGGCATTGCTGCTCCTTCAGTTTGGTATGTCAGAAAACTCTTGCCCATGGTAGACTTTCCACCAGCTATTTTGTATTTTTTTTACTGAAAGTTCACCTCCAACTGAGCTTTTATTTTTCAAGCAATCTCTTGTGGCCAGAGTTATTTTCAACCTTTGTCTATTCTTTGTGTGCACTTTTTAATTTAGGATGTACACAACTCATAAATGGTACAAATTCGGTCTTCAAAAACTCTCAAAGTACACATTTGGGATTTCATTTTCTCACAAAAGATTTATTTTTCACCAAAAATCTAGACATCTTCCTAATTCACTGGTTAGATTTGTTTTCCTAACTCTCCTTTCACTAAAACTTCAGCCCTGAAATTGTCCCACTTTTTTGCTTTCTTGTTTAGTTTCCTGCATAGCACTGGCCCAAGGCCTTAACTCATTCCTACGCAGGCCCTACAACGGCACAGACAGACACACCCACATCCCAGGCTTGCTGTGGCGCCTGCTCACCACTTCCGAATATTTTCCACCCCTTCCTTTTTCAATTCCAACAACTGAACCAATTTTGTTTCCTTTTATCTCACATTTCTGTGTGTTTGTAGTAGGGAATTTCCATATTAGTTTGTCTCTCCAGAGTGCCATTTTCTTCCACAGAGATCCTCGGAACCAACCAGACCTTGAAGTCTCATATAGAATCCAGGATCAGATGTCTGTGGAGTGTAGGATAAAACCTGCATGCAGAAACCATGTCCAGAATTTGGCCAGGATCTTTTTGGAGAGCAGTAGGTCTGTCTGATTATTGAGTGGATGACTCCTGCTTAACAACCACCTTTCTGTTCTTGTGCTGAAACAGAATTGGAATGCTTCTCCCCTGCCAATTTCAGGGGATGAGATCATCCTTACAAGGTCCTTAGAGAGATATTAAGTCAGAAATATTTTAGAAAAAAAATATGGCATATGAGACCTGAGGAGGTTCAGAAATGAACCCTTTCCTTGAGAAACAAGGGGGTAATGTTGTTTCTGCTGCTGTTATTATTATTGTTGCTTTGGAAGGAAGCATTCCAGATTTCTTGCTTTGCTGGATTCATTTCGTTTTAAGAAAAAATAGCAATGAATCAGGATGCTGTCTCATTATAGAGTGAATATACACGTTCAGAGGTTGGCATGCTGAAGAGTTACAGCTAAACATCAACAGCATTCAAAAGCATCTCTTAGGGCCGGGGAGATGGCTCAGTGGAATAAGCACTTCCCTGGCAAGCGCAAGGGCCTGAGTTCAATCCCTGGTTCCGGGAAAAAAAAAAAAGTATATTTCAAAAGCATCTCTTGCAAAGAGAATTGCTAAAAGAAGAGAGGAGAAAGAGAAGTAAAAAGGATCAAGACACAATATGTATATGTACCAGTTCCTCATGATAAATGTATTTATCATGTATCTAAACATATACTAATAAAATATGTAAAAAATAAAAAATAGCATCAATACATGAAGTCAAGAGATCAAGAAGTATTTCATAAAAGGAAAGCCTTAGAAAAAAGCTTATGTTTTAGAGTCCACAATAGAGACAGAACCCTCACAAACAGATCAAGTGCTGATTTTTCTTCTAGATAAACATTAAATGTTGAAAAGCCAAAGGTCACCACTCTTATGCATCTAGACTTAAGAATAATCAGCCCGTGGCTAAATACATTGAAATATCCTTAGTAGAATTTTTGACCTATGGATTTACTGACATCTTCCTTCCAAGGTATTTTAATAGTTCTACTCTTCAGAGTTCTTTAATAACCCTCCCAGAGTCAAATTGCTGCATAGAAATGTGGCTACTCTGTCATCCATACCTTATTATGAAATATAACCAAATGTATTACCCATGTAGAGATGCTGTCTCTCAGAAAGTATAACCTCAGTAAGATAAAGATTAGTCTAAAATTTTATGGTGTAGAGTCAAAGAAAATATTTCAATTTCAAATTTCCAGTTCTCTGCTGAGGAAAAATAGGATGGAGCCTCTTCTCTGGGCTATGAAACCCAGCCACATCTGTGCTTTCTCTGCCTGTGGTATGACCACTCTGAGCAGGAAGTGATAATTAGCATGCCTATGTTGTTTCAGTCTCCTCTGCCTCTGAGTTCATATATCCCAGTAGTCGATATGTTTTCTGAGATCATAAAGAGACTAAGAATTATAAGAAAGTCCACTTCCTCTTTCTCAGGGATTTCTATCTTATGGTGAAGTGCCTTTGAGGAGCCATTAAAAAAAACTAACATTTTATTACCCTTTAGGGATCTTTCAGCCTCCATGGTAAATACCCAAAGGGATTTCCTAAAACAATTTCATTTGTATCAGTTTGATGCCCAGTGAACTTACTCTTTCAAGGGTATTAATCTCATTAATGGACTCTCCTCAGAAGTTTTTAACATTATCCACAATTTCTACCAACAGGTGGATCTTTGGACTCTTATTTGTACATAAAGTTGTGCTGCTGTGAACTTAGCCAAATGCAAAGTGCAGGATCTAGGAAAAGGAGTTGCATTCTCAACCTAAGGTCAGTGTAGAGAGCACACAAACTATATAGACTCATGCTTCACCTTGCTCTCAGACACCAGGTTGAGAGAGAAGGATGGAAGAGAAATCCTAAAGGACAAGTAGTTGCCTCACAGAAGCAAAAGACCTTCCAGCAAAATGCATTAACTGTAGAATGCCACCAGAGAAGAAAAATGAGAGAAGAGAAAATACATATAGAACAGCCCACATAGTAAGAGAATTAAGGATGTTCAATTATGGTGTCATAGTCCATTTGAGCTATGATAGCAAAACAAATACCTTAGATGAGTAGTTCATAAACAATAGAAATATATTGTTCATAGTCCTGGAGGCTGCAAAGTCTCCTTTTGATGTCAAAGTCTTCCCCTTTGGCATCTAAGTGGAAGCCTTCATCACCACGTAACTCTTGCACTGTGGAAGGTACAGCATCATATAAACAATGCTAAGGTCTGCTGCCACTGGTCCCCCTTTGACCACGGCTGCAGCAGCTTCTAAGCACCTGCACGGCTAAACACAGGGAACAATTTTGACCATGAGTGAGCAGGGAAACATGAAACTCTCTTCTCAAAGCAAAGTCTTTTAAGCACCTTTACTTTTACACCCTTGAGCCTGTGATGTGTGGGATCTGACCAATTCCTGACAAACTATTCTTGTGTCATCTTTACTATTTTCAGTATAAAATGCTTGGCTTCTTTTCAATGATACTAATCTCTTTAGCAACCTCATACTCTTTGGCCTCAGCCTTATACACACTTCTTTTCTGCCCAAACTCCAAGTCTTTGAAATCTTTCTGCTGTGCTTTTTACTCCCAACTCTTACTGTAAATCTGCCTATAAGCAGACAGCAACACCCACACCACAGCCTGAAGGTTGCACTGACTTGAAAATTTCTCCACCATATTTATTAGTGCACCATCTTTAAATTCAACCTCAAAGTGATAGAACATGGATAACATGTAGATGAATTCCTTGCCAATATACAACATGCATGGCCTCTAATCAAATGCCAAATAGTGTCCTCATTCCCATCTAAACCTCATTAACAGTCTTCACTGTGCACATTTATATCAGCATTCTGATCCCCCAAACTCATACCAGAGTTTCCCATCAATCTCAGCTCACAGAATTCTAGGCTTTCTCCAGAACAATTCTTCAAAACTTTCTACACTCTTTTCATAAACTAGTTCCAAAAAGGAGGGCTACAAGGAAAGCCAATATTTTGGCCCTAACCTTCTAAGGTCAATTAAGACTCAGGACATATGAGAACTTGTACTGTAACATCATGTACCTCGGTAGTGTCCCAAATTTTC